>NW_019450931.1:0-911 GCF_002814215.2 Seriola lalandi dorsalis | reverse complement strand
AGATAAAAAATTGTTGTTGATTATATAAAAATGTTTGACATGTCAACATAAATCTTTGAATACGTTTTATTTCTGTCTTTACCAAAGAGCTGTAACTGTTTCTGCTCTGTCTTTGATTGATGATCAGTTCCATTATGTTTATAGAAGGATAATCTGTAATTAAATATAAACTCAATCACTTTTATCTGAAAATACAGAGGTCATCAGACTCAACACTCTTCACATGAACAGACACTGACACGATTCTGTCCACCAATCACAAGTCTCTGTTCATCTGTCCATCAACTCAACAAGTCTTCAGTGTGAAGCTGAGGAAGAGGAGGACTTCAACAACCACATTCACACAGGATCTGATTTACTGCCTTTAATATGAAATCATCAGTGATTTATTCACACGGCTTCCACTGTTATTGATCGTGTTATTGATCATGTTATTGATCGTGTTATAGATCATGTTATTGATCATGTTATTGATCATGTTCAACAGCTCATTATCACATTGTTCACTTCCCGCTGTACGTTTCATAATAAGGCGTTTTAACGTGAAGTTTTATACAAAGGCCTTTTTAGACGCACGTGTTGTTGTTGTTTTTGTTGTTGTTGTTGTTGATGATGATTTGAATTAAACTTTTTAAACAGCGGCTCATTTTCCCGGGAGTCTGCGCTATCTGTTAGTTTATTATGACTCCTCATGTGTCTGAACGCGGGCACAGCCAGTCACAGCAAAGAACAGAGGGTCTCCATGGTGACCGCGAGTCGTTTGGGGAAGGGCTGCCTGGGTGTGAGACTTCCAGCGGAAGATAGAAACATTAAAGTTTTTTTTGGGTTATTTCCCGCCTCTCTAATTGATCATGTTCAGAACGAACGCATCGGTGTTCGGCTGTTCGTGTTCTATGGTTCCATTCGTGTTC
>NW_019450930.1:0-951 GCF_002814215.2 Seriola lalandi dorsalis | reverse complement strand
TGACGTTTTAATGCCTTAGCATACTATGACGTTTTAATGCCTTAGCATACTATGACGTTTTTAGACCGTAGCATACTATGACGTTTTAATGCCTTAGCATACTATGACGTTTTTAGACCTTAGCATACTATGACGTTTTAATGCCTTAGCATACTATGACGTTTTAATGCCTTACTACAGTCCCAGCCTGGTCAGATGCGTACATGAACTGATGAAGCCTCTTGGATGAGAGGTGAAACTTCCTAAACTTTACTATACTATGTTTTTTGACGTTTTTGTGCCTTGCTAGACTATGACGTTTTTATAGCTTAGAATATTTTGACGTTTTTATACCTTATAATACAATGACGCTTTTTTATGTTTTTATGCCTAAATATACTATGACGTTTTTTGAAATTTTTATGCCTTACTATACTTTGACGTTTTTTGACGTTTTTATGCCTTACTATACTATAAAGTTTTTTACCTTAATATACTATGATGTATTTTGACGTTTTTGTCCCTTTCTATACTATGACGTTTTTTGACGTTTTTATTCCTTACTATACTATAAAGTTTTTTACCTTAATATACTATGATGTATTTTGACGTTTTTATCCCTTTCTATACTATGACGTTTTTTCATGTTTTTATGCCTTACTATACTATAACATTTTTTTTACCTTAATATTCTACGACGTATTTTGACATTTTTTGATCTTAATATACTATGACGTTTTTTTAAGTTTTTATGCCTTACTATACTTTGACGTTTTTTGATGTTTTTATGCCTTACTATACTATGATGTTTTTTGATATTTTTACACTATGACGTTTTTTGACGTTTTTATGCCTTACTACACTATGACGTTTTTTGATATTTTTACACTGACGTTTTTATGCCTTACTATACTGTGACATTTTTTACCTTAATATACTATGACGTTTTTTGACGTTTTTATGCCTTACTAT
>NW_019450929.1:0-983 GCF_002814215.2 Seriola lalandi dorsalis | reverse complement strand
ACACACACACACACAGGTCCATCTTTTTATTCATGTTTTAGGGCATGCATATGTGTGTTTTAAGGAATTCATGCACAAAATGACTCAAAAGCAACTGCACCCACGTGTTGGTGCTTGCATTCAGCTGTCAAGTGTCTCTGGGCGTCTGACGTCAGTGTTCCTGGACGGCGCATTGAAATGCTTCCTTGCTTAATTTGAAGTGTCACTTGGTGCCGTTTGGCATCACCACGGTACAGTGTATGCCCAGGCATTATGACAGTGAGGCTGTAATCATGTAAAGAATTTAACTGGCTGTGAAGTACAAGCCAAGGATGGATCAGTTCAGATTTAAGCTGGAAATTCATCCTTTCCTAACAATCCAGTTCACAAATGTACATTTGTATAATAAGCAGAATTGGACAAATGAGTTTGGATATTCTGTACATGGTGAATGACTGGGTGATGTGCTTTGTACAGAGAGCTTGCCACAACATATTTCACACAGACTTACACATTAACACAAAGAGCTCCACTTAAAACCAGACAGATCACTGCCACACCAAGTCCCATCTCTTCCAAAAGCTGAAGTAAAAATCAACCCACAAATGAACTCAAATAACACAAAGCGCTCTCTCTCTCTCTCTCTCACACACACACACACACACACACACTTTTCAACTTTATTTCTCAGCCGTTCCGCTCTGTGTTTGTGCAACGCTCCTGTGGTTCTGGCTCATGTATGTACTGGATCATGCTTACTCACGGCTCAGCGCAAGACTCGGCCTATTTTTACTATATTTTGTTCTCCGTCCTTTTGTTTTGCTCTCTTGTCACTTTCCCGCTCACTGGGTGTGTTCTGCTTTTTCATTGGCTGTCTTGATTTTTGCTTTGCTGCTTGTATTCAATATTTTGTACAGCACATTTATATAGACACACACTCATGAATGCTTCACTCTCCCTTGGAGAGTACTACTAGAATACAGCTTGTCACATACACTGTAGAT
>NW_019450928.1:0-1006 GCF_002814215.2 Seriola lalandi dorsalis | reverse complement strand
TATACTTGTGGTAGATGTCAATGTCTCTTTTTATTATAAAGCAGGTCTAGCTTCTATATTAATACTGTGAAAGTATCAAAGCCTCAGTCCACAGAGAAATGCACACAGCCTGTATTCAGAAACTGAGCTTTAAAACCAGCCGTCAGGACTTCTGGAACTTTGTGATGTCACAAAAAGTCCCCGCTCTCAGCCATTCCCCAAGCCCCGCCCACCTGGACCCACCATCCAAACCTTGCAGGATTTGGTTTCTCTGAGAGTTTTACCTGAAATCTGCAATATTTTTATCGGATCACTCAGAAAACAGTCAGCCAAACAAAAGAGAGGCTCAGAGCCTCCTCTCTTCTGATTGGTTCATGAGATCATATCTCCCCTGCACTGGTCTCCCTGCACTGGTTACTAGTAAAATGAAGACACGGTACCAGCTTACATCTCCAACCTCCACAGTCTGATCAGTTACTTAAAGTTAAATCTGTCCATCCTGGAGGAGGGATTCCTCCTCTCTTCCTTTTGTTGGGGGTTCTTATTCTTCCCACACTCCTTTTTTTTTTCTCTTTTTCTGTTTCATTATGTTTAGAGGAGTTTCTCCTGGTCTTAAATATTGGGTCTAAAGATAGAGGATGCTGTAAGTCATGTAAAGACAATGTAAAGCCTGCTGAGGCAAATTTTGGATTTTGAGCTATATATAGCAGTTAACTTCAGTTTGATTTCAAACATTTTTTTACCTGTTTTCTTTAAAGAGAAAGAAAGTATATGTGGTTAGAAAATCTTGTTATTTGTCTGGTTGAGCCGCATATTACCCTGCTCCTCTCATACCTGCTCCATATCTCCCAGTGTGATGGGCTGCGTCTGGTAGCGAGCGCTGGACCTGCGCTGGCGCGTGTCCCCTCTGGTGCGGGTAACCCTGGTCGGAGGCTGAGCCAGCCGGTTGAACAGTGCCATCTTTTCTGCCAGGCTGAGGGTGCAGAGGTCGGGCTCCTCCTGACCCTGACCCTGAGCCTGACTCTGA
>NW_019450927.1:0-968 GCF_002814215.2 Seriola lalandi dorsalis | reverse complement strand
AGTCATGTGTTATTCAGTTAGCTATTACTTTTATATGGAAACCAAACAGGTAGCTAGTTAGCTTTCAGGACACATATTACTTTGAAATATCATGATGATAATAAAATGGATGAAGTGTTGCTAGAGCCATAAATGAAATTGGTGAAAAATCAGACCTGACACATCCATCGTGATTTAAAAATGGGAATATTCCTCCAGAGAGTGCAATATCCCATAATTCTGTAGTGCTCTTGCCATTTGCAGCTTTGTAGCCGTGAGAGCAAAACGAAATACCACGGCAGGTTGAGCTATGGCAGAACTCTGCTCAAGCATGACCTCAATTGTCTTCGAAGTAGCAAGAGTCTGTTATGCAAGAATATCCCTTTTGCTAGGGTTGTCAAAACCCACTAGTGTGTGTGTGTGTGGGTGTGTGTGTGCATCTTCAGGTGAGGGAGTAAGTATCTTTTTGTTATGATCAGAAAAGTGAGCTTGTATGGGTGCAAGCATGGGGGGTGGGTATGTGTGGTGGCGGCCTGGTTAGCTGTTGGCTAGTTGCTTACATTAGCCCACAGCTACTTACAATGTGGAAAGATCTATAAAAAGAATGGAAAGACTGAAAAAGTGATGAAGCTAATTTTGCCTGTAAGCAAAGCAGTCAAGCATGTTGCTATATGCTATATGTGTGTACCGTGGGTGCGGCTTCATATTTATTTGCTTTTATTTTGTACAACAATGACACACTGAGACATTTTCCCATAAGGCAGCAGAAAACAAATCATTCAACTGTCTGAAGTACTACTTTGACCATAAGCCTGATCATTTCTTTATTCCTGTGGAATGTGGAATGTGGAATATGGTCAAAACTGTGACATCGTCTGACAAAATCACCAAGCACATAAATGAAAGACAAAGACTGAGCTGTGATTTCAGCTGGATTTACTGTAACATGATCACGCAGAGAGAAAGTTAGAAGAGACGAACTAAAAGTT
>NW_019450926.1:0-1075 GCF_002814215.2 Seriola lalandi dorsalis | reverse complement strand
ATTATTATTATTATTATTATTTGTTACTGAGCATGTGAGGGTTCAAATCCCAGCCAGCCTGCCTTGCTTTAATGCCTTGCAGTTGTTTTAAAGAGTGGAGGGGTCAGACCACATCCAGGATTGTATATGTTGTGTAAAATAGTTAAAGTTTAGGAGTTTATGTATATTGGTGTGAGTGAGTCCCTGGCAGCAGGAGAGAAACTGGATTTTCAGTTAATTTTTTTACATCATCTGCGGCACATGTTTGTTTTTGCTCATTATTTTTGTGCAATATAAAAGAAAAGAGGAAAAAAATGAAATAAAGGAGCGTCCCGCATTTTTTGTAGCAGAGGAGGAAACTGCGTTTACTTGTCCTTCATGATGAAGTCTGTATGTCCACAACTGAATAAATCAGCTGGAACTGAGTCAGGTCAGCTGCTGTGTTTGATTATTGATTATTGATTATTGATCGGTCATGCTGCTTCTGATCGGAGTGATTGTGTGATGCCATTTTTAAAAGCAACAACTCTGGAGACAAAATAATCAAACTACAACATCCATTCTGGAGCTTTTAGTCACATGACATGATCTTCATTAACAGAGTTGTGAGACACCTGAGATTCAAAGCACAATTCTTGTCAAGGATTTTAAAAACTTTTAAGGTGGTCTCCAGGTTTTAAAAAAACATTCAAGTCCTTCTCTTTCCTTTCAAGGTGTTCCAGGTCTCCAGGTCTCCGTAGAAACAAAGTTCAGCAGGCTGAAGTAAACTGGACGTGTTAATGTCACATCTCCAGATTCCAGCAGGGTAGGGATCATTGAATCTTTCTGACAATCCTTGAAAGTGATTGAAAAGTTTGAATTCCAAGACGGAATCGAGGATCTTGACTTTAAGTCTGAGTTTCAAAGTTCATGTTCACTATTCCAGGAGAGTGGAGAATGTTCAAGGGCCTTTCAATGATCTTTAAGGATCCTCGGAGAACCTTTAAGATCCTCCAGGTGTCCTGAAATTCACCAACACTGTGTTTTCTGTGACAGTGAAACAGTCAGTAAACACATCAACCTCAGGAACAAACAAAACACAAACCTAATCACAACA
>NW_019450925.1:0-907 GCF_002814215.2 Seriola lalandi dorsalis | reverse complement strand
TCTCCGTGCATGGTCCTCCAGACACCCGAGGAGGTGAAGGAAGCAGACAGGGAGCTGTTGAGGAGTCCACATGGAGTCGTTGAACCTGACAGACGAGACGCAGGGGGAAGATGGGAGTGAAACCAAAATCTGAAGGAATGATGACACTGAGAGAATTCTGTTACAAAACCAATCCAAACACTGCTAGCAGCCCTATTGCTAATGCTACAACAATAACACCAATGATAAATCAATAGGACTACAACTACTGATTATTTGTGTTATTGATTAATCTAATAATCATTTAGAAGGACACCTAAACAATGAGCTGAAACTCACTATAAAGCTGACCTTTCACATTTTCACATCACATCATTTTCATCCTCAATATACAATGATACAACTACAACTATTAGTACTACAACACTACTCGTACAGCTACTACTACTACAATAGCAACCACTACTATGATAATAATTACATGTTGATGATAAGACAGATGAGTACCTGATGGAGAGCGTGTGGAGGAAGACCGTCTTCCCATGGTACGAGCAGAGGTCATCGAGCTCTTTGGGAAAACGTTGCTTCAGACCCTCGATCAGGGATTTGAGGAGCATCAGACACTGCTTACTGTGAGAGAGGAGATGAAACTATTTGTTGTAAAAAGGCCCCAAGAAAAGATTAAAAACTTTTTTCTTTTTTTTTTTAAATATGGCATCTATATTGAAAAACTTGAAAAGCTTCTTCAGTTAGAGGCTGTTATGGTTCCCTGTTATGTTATTGTTGAATCTATAGAGTATTAAGTATTTTGTAACTGTGTTTTTTATAAGGCAACTTTTATAAAATACATTATGAATTGTATCTATTTTTCTTTTCTAATGGTTAAAGGGGCTATCTGTAAGTTTTCTCAGCTCCTGAACGAGGTCTC
>NW_019450924.1:0-1041 GCF_002814215.2 Seriola lalandi dorsalis | reverse complement strand
CTGCACTGAAAGCACCTGGGCCAGGCACGAGAGGCCGGACCATCGAGGCATGAGAGCAATGAGTCAGTCATGCTGTGCAGCTCGTAGGCGCCGCTGCTTCCTTCGGTACGAGGACGAGACCTCGTTCTGCTGAGCATCAGGGAGGAGACATTACACGCTCCTCGATCAGGTTATGTGCTGCTCAGCTAATCAGACATGTACTGCAACTCTTCAGTGGGTAGAAGATGAACCTAATCAAGTGCTCGTCTGACTTCAGACCTTCATCAGAGCGAACGTACGTCATGTTCTCTTCACCGTGAAGGTCCGACAGAGCGAGAGCTCAGACATTAAAGTGAAGACGCTGTGTAGATCTAACTGTGCAGAAACGTTTTTCCATCAGTCAATAACTTCTGTTAAGCAAAGCTCGTGATTATTGAACCTTCTCATGCACGTCTGACAGAACTGATACGTTTCTGTTTTAATCAATCTGCAGTCGCCACAGAACAGCTCAGTCTAGTATGTGTGTAAATGTGGATTCATATTTATGTTGCTTCATTTCTGGTCGCACAGTGAAATTCAGAGGCCTGTAGTTTGAGGCTGAATGTTTCCGGGTCATATAAAATACGAACCATTGCTGTGAAATTTTGTTGCTTGAGTAATGGTTAAAAAGTGTTTGTGTTCATCCTTGAGTCCCAGTGGATATTTGTGCCAAATGTTTAGGGATTCCCTGTAAGAGTTCCTGAGATATCACTTTCACATTTTGGGAGGTCAGCGCGAGCTTGACCTTTGACCCACAAAATCTAATCAGTTCATCTTTTAGTCCAAGTGAATGTTTTTGACAAATTTGAAGATGTTCTGTCAAGGCGTTACTGAGATATCGCATCCACGAGAATGGGTCAGATGGACATAACTATGGACAACCCACAAACAATATGCTTGTGCAGAGTTTAATGGTATAACTAGAATCACCTCCTCGTGGCTGTCTGCCTCCACCACTCAGATTAGTTTCAGGTTACATCCCTGTTTATCCAGAGTCACAGAAAATATCAACCATTAGAGTGA
>NW_019450923.1:0-720 GCF_002814215.2 Seriola lalandi dorsalis | reverse complement strand
GGGGGAGTCATTTGAAATCTGAATATGTGATAGACACACCTAGCTGGAAACATGTCGTCTGTCTGACTAAAATAGAAGACTCCACATGGTCGGAGTCTTCCACGAGGTAAATGTTTTGACAGGTAAATTTTATTATTTGAAGGCGAGGAGGAGGAAGAGGTGGCAGGTAAACTGGTGAGCTTCTTGTCTTGATATTTAAGTAGCATCACTTTTCTTTCTCTTAAGATGGTTGGGGGTTTTATTTGTGTGTACATGTATTGAGAAGTAGTGGTGGGATCAAGTTATCAGATCCATATCTGCTTGTAATAATGAGGCAGAGAATGAGCACACATACACAGGAAATATAAGTAAATAGGTAGAAACAGTTAGTAAGGAAGTACTTACGTTAGATGGATGAACTCGTTGAATCAAATACATAATATGTTAATGAAATTGATGATGCAGCATGTGCTTCAATGGAGAGTTTCAGTAAACGTATGAATGCAAAGTGATTGTAGTCTGATGAAATCCTCAGATCTGGTTTCCTCGTGTAGCAGCATAGAGGGCGCTGCTCTTGATTGATGCCAGTTGGTAGCCGATAATTGGTCCAGCATCATATAAAAGCGGCAGCCTGTCACCTGCTCTGTCTTGCGCTCCCTCATTGCGTCATTTCCGGACCGGATAATTGTTTGCCCCTTCAGAGCGGCAACGGTGGGCTGTGTTTGCGGTTGCATTTAGCGT
>NW_019450922.1:0-773 GCF_002814215.2 Seriola lalandi dorsalis | reverse complement strand
CACAAGCATCCACACTATTCTATACTTTAATCCACACACCCACGCACACACACCCACGCACACACACCCACATACAAGACCAAACTCTTCAGGATACGAGAACAAACACCACAAAGTGAGTTCACAAATTAAAACCTGCAGCATTATCAAGTTACAGTATCTGATTAAAATGGGACGAGTCCTCTGCTTTTTCATCTCAATGATGCTGCATAAAACGGATTCATATTAGCATCTCGATAAGCTGGAATCAAATCTCATCTCTTACCTTCTCCAGTGTCTCAATCCTCTGCTTCAGCAGCCTGTTTTCTGTGCGTAATCTCTGAGCAGAGACAGTCAGAGGGGAGAGGTGCTGAGGAGTCATTGTGTATGGCCTATTCATTTTTGTACTTTTTAATGTAATATCGACATCATGCACAAACGCATTAAACACAAGCTGCTAAGCGCTCACACACACGCCGCACACATGCGCACACACACGCACACACTCGCACACACACACGCAGACACACGCAGACACACGCACACACACACGCGTGCACACCAACACACACACCAACACACACACACACACACCTTGATCTCAATTTGCTCCTCCATTTCTTTGTTCTTGATCGTGGTGTATTCTTTCTCAAGTCTGAGGAAAAACAAACAAAAGCAGATTGTGACGCATTACCTCAATTCAATGAAACAAAAAGACCGTTTCCTCCTTTACTGTTGTGCATCAATGCTTAAAAAACTAAAATCAGAAGAGGATAGAACTGGAAAACACCTCT
>NW_019450921.1:0-773 GCF_002814215.2 Seriola lalandi dorsalis | reverse complement strand
CCATACAAGTACACTCAATGTGTTTTAGATTACAATCAACGTGTAAACACCCACCCACCCAAAGACAGTAAGGACCCATGCCGCAAGACACACACATAGAGTAACTCCAGGCAAGACAAGTTTCTTTGTATAGCACATTTAAACAAGAAGGCAATTCAAAGTGCTTTACATAGAGCATAAAGGCATCAAGACATAATATAAGGAGTCATAAACCTCTGAAAATAGAAACATTATAAGTTTGCTTTTGAATGTGGACACAGCTCAAATCATCAGGCAGCAAGGAGAGCATGAAAGTATTCCCACCTGGTAACATGAAGGAGTTTCTCAAATCAGTGTGACATACAAACCCTCTTTTAACTTTTAAGATTTTAGTTGCCCTTCTTATGTTACTGACATGACTTTCCAAGTTAAGGTCAGAGTCCAAAATAACTCTGAGGTTACAGACTTACTCGCCATATTTCAGACCCAAGTGGGAATACACTGCCTTACTGTTCTTTTTTATGATAATTATTTTCATTATCAATTAATCTTCTGATTATTTTCTAAATTAATTATTTAGTCGGTAAAATGTAGGGAAAAATATCCAAAAGATATGAAACAGAAAGACAACTTGACATTGAACATTTCACATTTAAATTTACAGCTGAGGCATTCGGCTGCTGTTCTTATCCAAAGTAATTTATGATAAATGCAGCAAATATACATTCTTTGATCACTAAGCAGAAAATAACAAATAAATAACAGAGTTGCAGGGTTAAAACATCATCCAGAAC
>NW_019450919.1:0-989 GCF_002814215.2 Seriola lalandi dorsalis | reverse complement strand
TCAGATAAACTTCTAATTGTTTCTGTTTGGTTGAGTTTGTTTAAATCGAGTGATTTTCTTTCATGACCTTTTAATATTTTTATTTTGAGAGAAACGAACCAGGAGTTATGTGACTGAGAACATCGACCTTTTGCAGAGTTTGAGCCTATAATTCAGACGTATTGATCCGGGCTGATCAAAACCACTACAACACAAATGAAATCCTAAATGTGAAATGTAATCACCTCTGAATTTTTTACTGTTGAAAACTGTCTATACTTCATGTGTTCTTCAGTAGGGGAGGCCTCTTTGAAATGTTCAATACTTAGTTTTGCAATTTCAATTTTTTTTTTGTTTTATAAAATGAATGTCTATAAAATCCAAATGTTCAATTTCAAAAATTCAAGTCAAATATTTAATATTTCAGTGTTTAACTTTTAGTCAATCAGGAACTCACAGTTCAAATCTTTATGGCCATTATGGGATTAATAACATACTATACGTACTATTACTTCTACTACTACTACTTCTACTAGTACTACTTCTACTAGTACTACTTCTACTAGTACTACTTCTACTAGTACTATTTCTACTAGTACTATTTCTACTAGTACTACTTCTACTAGTACTACTTCTACTTGTACTATTTCTACTAGTACTACTTCTACTAGTACTACTTCTACTTGTACTATTTCTACTTGTACTACTCCTACTAATACCTGTTGCTGTGCTGATGTAGTATCAGCATCAGTGATGGAAAGTGACTCAGTACTTCTACGCTGCTGCATGTCAGAGGGAATGTTGTACTTTTACTGTTGACATTTCGAGTTACTTTAGAAATTTAGATTTACATTTAAATGAACATGAACTTTTACATTTACTTTTTATTCGGCAGATTTTTCTCCACAGCATCTTACAAGTGAGGGAGAAAACATTCACGGCTGCAGCTTCTCAGGAATGACGATTTGTTTCTTCTCCTTTTAATAACGTGAATCATTTTAAATTTTGGT
>NW_019450918.1:0-724 GCF_002814215.2 Seriola lalandi dorsalis | reverse complement strand
GATTTTCATGCAACAGTTGGTGCGAAAAAAAAAAAAAAAAAAACATCCAGTGAGCAGCAGCTCTGCAGATGGAGAAAAAATACAAGTGAGGTCACAGGAGAATGGCCAGGCTGACTGGAGCTGACTGAGAGGCTTTTTTAATTTTTCCCTCCTTACTCCAGAACACACAGGCCAAGATGTTGTTATTCTCACATAGAGAACACTGCACCTGCTTTTAAATAAATGCATATATATATATATATATATATAAATGCTCCCATTAAAAGTTTTTTCAATACACACAAAAGACTCATTTCTCTTAAATTTGTTCACCAATGTGTTTAAATCTGTGTTAGTGAGCAAGATCATCCATCCACCTGACAGCATGATTACTGCACAGGTGTACCTGGAGCTGGTCACAATAAGCAGTTTCATCACACAACACAGTGCCGCAGAAGTTGCATGTTTTGAGGGAGCGTTCATCTGGCATGTTGAATGTCCATCAGAGCTGCGGGCCATGAAGTGAAAGGTCATTTCAGGATCATAAGACGCCTCCAACGGAATCTCCAAACGTCTGGCAGCACATCCAACTGGCATCACAACTGAAGACCACATGTAACGATTCATCTGCTGCCATCGCCTCATGTTGCAAGGATCTGTGCACAATCCCTGGCGGCTTAAAACATGCCAGTTCCTGCGTGTGCTGCACACTCACCACACGTCACCCACTGAGCGTGTTTTCGAC
>NW_019450917.1:0-787 GCF_002814215.2 Seriola lalandi dorsalis | reverse complement strand
TGTCTGTCTGTGCAGAGTTGAGACATGTCAGTACGGTTCTGCTGAGCTTCGGACTGCTGTGTGTTCTTCAGGCCGTTCTTAACATCTCTCTGAGACTCGTCCTGAGTGAACCAGCTTTTAAAGGTAGAGAGACACCTCAGATCTGCTCCATGTTTTCCCATCTTTTAGCTCTTTGTTTTGGTTTTTCAGCCCATTACATTCCTGTTCTGACTCGGTCTCATCAACATCTGGCAAACGAGCTCTGATAAATAATCCCACCGTACACTGTTGTACCTGCTCAGCACCGAATGGCAGAGGTGGACAATGTCCACAGCTCCATCACTTGAGTCAGAGTATAGATCCTCCTGGTCAAATAATAGGGGAGACTGGACCAGCAAAACTTTTATATATCAACTTTACATCTGTCTGCTAATTACCCATACCACTTAAAGATGATTGCATATGACATATCATTCACAATATTGATTTGAATGTAAGAATACAGATCAGGGACGGTTGCAACATTAAAAATACATTTCATTTTAATAATTAACAGTTTCCTTTTTTTCTCAATAAGCACAGTATTCTGAAAATATGCATTGTTGTACAATAATATAATAGTGTTATTTATTTATGTAATAATATTTATCAAAGAACAGGTATTGAGTTTTGTGTACAACATAGAACCTTCCTTGAAATGGGCACAATTTATTATTTCATTGCTATTGACGAACTGAACAAGTAAATATATTTTAAGAGCATGAGAGGCTGACAAAATAATTCACAAAATAACTTCTCTTAAAATGAC
>NW_019450916.1:0-943 GCF_002814215.2 Seriola lalandi dorsalis | reverse complement strand
AGAATACTCCTACTGCAGAGACACACACTGATGATGTCACAGTACTCCTCCAGAATACTCCTACTGCAGAGACGCAGACTGATGATGTCACAGACACACACTGCTGATGTCACAGTACTCCTCCAGAATACTCCTACTTCAAAGACACATACTGATGATGTCACAGACACACACTGCTGATGTCACAGTACTCCTCCAGAATACTCCTACTGCAAAGACACACACTGATGATGTCACAGTACTCCTCCAGAATACTCCTACTGCAGAGACACACACTGATGATGTCACAGTACTCCTCCAGAATACTCCTACTGCAAAGACACACACTGATGATCAGTGTGTCCATATATGTCTCAGTGGGCGTGTCAGTTAGCATGTCAGTTATCATGTGACTCACAGTGCAAGTGTCATGTCCTCTTGCATCCTCTGCAGGGCGTCGAGCAGAGCGGGCGCGGCACGGCGTCTGTGTTCGTCCTGCTGCGTTTGAGCGCCGCACACCGCCAACACGTACTGGTTGTGAAGGTTGTGGAGCTTCGCTGTCGCTTTGTCGTAACGCTCACGGGCACGCTCTGCCTCCCGACCTGCAATTGAACCAGAGACATGGAGGGGGAGGAGTCAGAGGTTCTTCCTCTCAGTAACATGACAGTATTTAGAGTGTTGGGGTGGGAGGAACCTTTGGCCAGCGCCTCTCTGTATTTCTCTTTGGCGTTGTTTGCGTCACGGCTCAACTGACGATACGTCGCCTTCAGCTTCTCCAGGTCACTCCTGGTTACCTAGCAACAACACACAGCAACAGGATGACGAAACTTTAGTCTGATTTATGCTCTTCTCAGAGTGGATGACATCATCACACCTGTTACCTGTCAAAGTGACACAAACTGATTTTTATTTTCAGCAGGTGAACTAGTCACACATCTTAATGGCTGGCCCCCCACCCCACCCC
>NW_019450915.1:0-835 GCF_002814215.2 Seriola lalandi dorsalis | reverse complement strand
GATGAAGATGATGAAGGACAATCTCACTGTGTTTCCAACAAACATCTGCAGACTGTTTACCTGCACAGGTACAGGTGAGTTCAGCAGGTGGACAGTCTGTGTTTACACTTATTACAGTTACAGTGAGTTTTATATTTTAAACCCCTGACTCCACCTCACCTCCTGGTCCAGCATCACCGTGGACTCTGTGGGTGTGACATCACTTCCTCTCCATGTGGTGACATCACTTCCTCTCCATGTGGTGACATCACTTCCTCTCTGTCCTGTGATGGTTGTTGTGATGGGAGCTGTCAAACAGATGACAGGATTTCAAAAAATAAACTGCAAATGTTTGAATTAAACATATTATTGTTATAATTTATTATTATTTCCCATCTTCCAAAATCTATCAGAGACAGTTCTGCTTCAGAAATACATCTGAAGTTTGACGTGTGAAAACAGCAGCTGTGGTTGTTCTCTACAGGAAGTGGGGTCACTTGACTTCCTGTCGTCAGATTCTCAGAGCGACAGCTTTAATGTCTCAGACTGATGTTTAAACTCAGCTGACAGTTTCCTGTAGCAGTGATCTCTTTAGATGAATCTGCTGTGAACACCGTATTTACATCAGATTATAGATCTGCTGATTATAGATCTGGAGATTACAGATCTGGAGATTACAGATCAAGAGATTATAGATCTGGAGATTACAGATCTGGAGATTATAGATCTGGAGATTACAGATCTGGAGATTATAGATCTGGAGATTATAGATCTGGAGATTATAGATCTGGAGATTACAGATCTGGAGATTATAGATCTGGAGATTACAGATCTGGAGATTACAGATCTGGAGATT
>NW_019450914.1:0-874 GCF_002814215.2 Seriola lalandi dorsalis | reverse complement strand
ACACACACACACACACACAAATGACGTACAAGCCAAACCACAGGCACTCAGTCAGTAGAGGTGCTCCAGTAACTGTTCTGAGAGCAGTTGCCAAATTTATCAAAGAGGTTTGGGAGCAAACCGGAGGGCTCCAGCACTTCTGCACAAAGGGTAATTATCAGGACAGACAGACACACAGACAACCTCTTTAATTACAGCTGAGGGTGAAAAACCCCCAGAGAAAGTGGACAGAGAAAGGACACAAGGTGAGGTACTTCATCGTGGTTTATTGTTATGAGGGGTCGAGGGAAAAGACAGGGTGAGAGCAGATGTGTGTATGGCAGATTGACACACACATAAACAAAGAAGGGTGCACACACACACACACACTCTAACACACACACACAACACAGGCAGTTGATTAATATCATTCTTGCTTGACTAATGATTGATTGACTGCAGCAACGTCTTTTCATTTTCTGCATTTTCCACGCTATATTTTCTTCTCTATTAATTTTGCAGTGTGACAGTTAATTACAAAAACAGAACTGGTAACCACACGAAGTGTTCATTTTGAATTTGCCAGAGCAGAACTGAAAAGCTACCCTAACCACCGACGGGGAATTCGTCTGCAGAGCTTCTGCACAAAGCCACAAAATGGTAATTGTTTAACAGCGTTGTACATGAAAATCTGCGACCACAAAAAGTGACCTCTGTATTCATGCAGACTATTGGCTGAACTGGTGACTGACTTGGTTTTCCTCCTGATTTGAAAAGCAAACAATTGTGCTTTGATTCTGCTGTTTGCTGTGTTGACAAAATGCAGTAAAAGCAATTTGAATGGAAATTGCACTTTAAAAATACAGTTTACTTGTGAACAATGCAAGAAATGTTG
>NW_019450913.1:0-1038 GCF_002814215.2 Seriola lalandi dorsalis | reverse complement strand
GGGGGGGGGGGTCAGAGAGGAGAGGAGGGGGTCGTGGTGGAGATGGAAAGCTATATGACAAATGCAAAACAAGAGAAAAGGTGAAAGAGAAAAGACAAGTCTTGCTTTGTCACTTTGGAAGTGTCGAGAAATGAGTAAGGACAGAAACGAGAGCTGGAATTGTATTAATCCCCCAGAGCTTCATGTACATTCATACATGTAAAGATACTTTGTCAAAATCCTTCATGTAAATAATTTATATGTCCAACAGTTAGTGGAGCTTTGTCATAAACATTTATTCACACGTGACTATGCACAAACTAAAGACTTTTGTTCATTCATTCATTCATTCAAGTTTTTATCACAAATATTCATATGAAGAGAATAAGATTTACATGTCAGGAACATTTAAATCCTTTCGATGTTTTGTGCTAAATTATTGACCATAGAGTAAGAAATGTTGCATGTGACACAATGAGAGATGATTTGTATAATTTTCAGTGGTGTGTGATGTAAAATAAGCCGCCATGTGAGGCACAATAAATTAAAGAACGTTACTTCACAGGAAGTCACAGAAATGATTTGCATGACTGCAGCGTTTCCTTTGATGACATCACTCCAACTTCCCTGTTTGGGTGAAGTTGGTGTGATGTTATCCAGATACGGTGCGTCCCTGTCCAGTGGTTCGTCACACTGCACGACCAAAACTACCACCTCTCCAATTTTCTCGTTCTCTTCAGTTCTCCTGCTGCTCCGACTCTGCTGATGCAGATGTTTTCTGATTTCCTGTTTTGAAATAAAAACCACGTGTGTAGTGTTGATACTGAACAGGCGACATCTTTCTTCCGTTTTACACATTATCATTAACTTGTAAAAATATTATTACTGCAGGTGAATTGGCTGGAACTTCACGCATGTCTTGAATCACACATATGATTTCATTTGATCTTATACATATATTTTATTTAAACAAACATAAGAGACAGATTTTGATAATTGCAAATACTTCTCATCATAGATCTGTAACAAAGTTAATGCACTTTAAGCACTTTTTTTTTT
>NW_019450912.1:0-828 GCF_002814215.2 Seriola lalandi dorsalis | reverse complement strand
CTATATACCTATATTCATACACATACTTTTTTAATAAAAGAAAGAGTTTTATGTTGAAATAACACATTAGTGGGGCAGCGTAGTGGTCTAAGCAGGCGCCCCATTTGTAGAGGCTACAGTCCTCACTGCAGTTGGCCCCGGTTCGAGTCCCACATCGGACGGCCTTTGCTGCATGTCATTCCCCGTTTCCTGTCTCTCTACTGTACTATCAAATAAATGCATAAAAAAGCCCAAAAAACACATTAGTAGTTATACATTGGTTGTACCACCTGACATGGAAAGTGTACCAACCCAACTATGAGTTGAAAATAGCTATTTTTTATTTTTAAGGGTCCTCTGGCTGATGCAATATCCTGTTTTCTGTTGTCCCTGTTCCCTTCAGAATAAAAGCTCCATGTATGCAGTTGCGCCACCCTGACATTAGAGAATATACAAATTCTCCAACAAAAGTTTTCCAATCATCTCAACAGCTATGAATATTTATAAATTTAGTTTATTTGAAAGGTCTCAAACATAAAATCATGCCACAGTACTTGTTTTGAACTTATTAGTGCCACGGGTGCTCAGCTCCGAGGCACTCCTCTACAGCTAGAATAGCTGAGATATGGAGCATCTTTTAATATTCCATGCTCAGCTCCGATGCATATTCCTCAGGCTTATTATTATTCTTCCGCCAAATTTTGGCGCGTAACTTGTCCCGCAGCTTTGAGAAAACCCTGGTAATATATACATCAAAACGTGCGTCTTGATCCCGAAAGAGGTGCTATGACCTTTGGTGTTAAAATTCCAATTTTTCCCAAAGTTATTCCCAAAATACTGGGAATAAAT
>NW_019450911.1:0-813 GCF_002814215.2 Seriola lalandi dorsalis | reverse complement strand
TTTACCCATGCTGCCTGGCCTCTTTAGTGACGCTCCTGTGTCTCAGTTCAAATGCTATTCCAGGTATTTACCACTCTTAGGAATTAGAAGAATGTATTGTTCACTGCATACAGCCTACATGATAAGACAGAGAAAAAAAACATTAGGTTGTGGTACCAAAAGAAAAAATATCAGGTGGTCAGTAATATCGTCCTCTGGGGAGCATGAATGTTCACACACACCAAAGAAACATTTGAGGTTTATGCATGTTATGTAAGTGAAACTGTGGGCCTGGTGATGGATACATTACAGGTCGGGTGGTCACCAACATCAGTGGTAATGATCCTCTGTGGATCCTGAATATGTGCAGACCTTAGATCCATGTGTCCAGTGATCCTGTGGAGTGTCTACAGCACATGTTTCCAGATACAGTCGGTGAGCTCAGGTCTTTGACTCGACCCAGATGTGCTCCCTAAGGCCTCAGCCCTGAACCCTCACAGACTTCAGTGACGTCACCTGGTAAGTGACTGAGTGTGAGAGGCTGGAATGGGACATCACTTTCATGTTACTTTGACAAAACATGTTGCGTACAATTGTGACTTTGGGACTTTTGATTTTGCATTTCTTTACTCGCTCACTTTGTTCCCAAACAATGCTGGAGAAGAGCTTATGAAAGCAGATTTATATTTGTACATGTGCATATTCATCATTATAGGAACTACACACAGCTCTGGCCATGAATCACCAGTGAGCTCTGTGTAGCGTATGGTGGCCCCGTGTTTAACATCACAATGCTATTAACTGGACTTACAGAAAGCGGCATAAAAGAATCAT
>NW_019450910.1:0-1033 GCF_002814215.2 Seriola lalandi dorsalis | reverse complement strand
AAGTATTTTTTTTCTCTGTCAGAGGCCTTCCAAAGGGCCAGGAGGAAGATGCAAGAGGCCAGAGAAAGTCTTCCCAGAGATCTAATCAACACCACATCCCAACTCCAAATCGAATCCTCTGCATAGGCGTGAAAAACATTGTTGGACTGTTTATCAAATGTTTTAAGTGCCTGAATGGCGTACACATACTAATGTGATGTTTAGAATCAAGGTGAGATTAGCCGCAAGTAAGAATTGCCATTTCAAATATTACAACAATTTTTATATTTCCTGATAATGTAGGGCGATGATGTGTTGTAACAAGTCAGAGAAAAGAAAATAGTGTACGATTGCTATTTATTCTTTGTAAAAACTAACATGTCAGGAGGGGTAAAAATTGGGGTACAATATGGATTTACATGGTTATGATATGGTGAAGGAGCACACGTATGATCACAAACTGTATTCTATGTACAGACTATTGAATAGTCGCAGACAGGAAATGGGAGGCAGAGAGAGGGGGAATGACATGCAGCAAAGGGCCGTTCGATGTAGGACTCGAACCGGGGCCTCTGCATATGGGGCAGATGCTCAACCAACTGAGCTACTTGACGCCCCAAAAAAACTATCTTACTGTCTGTTACATCAGTGAAAACTGATGTAACAGACAGTAAGATAGTTTTTTTTAAATTTGAATTGTATATTTTCCATAGTTTATTTCAAACATGTAACAAGTATTACAATTGTTGTAATATAGATTTTTTATATCAACTGTTATTGTGTATTTTTGCCCTTATGATTATAGCCGCTGTCATTCAGGTTTTGCACAAACTTATACTTGGACTATATGTTTTTTATAAGGTAGTTAAGTTCCATATAAGTTTTGTGTACGTAAACTACTGGTGTGTGGCATGAATGGCATTGGAAGTAAGTAAGGGCTATTGTGGTTCAAAAGGGTTCTGCTCCGTTCTCAATAATTGTGAGTATTTGATGTTGTATGGAGCATCATTCAAGTTTTTCACTGTTTGGAGTCAAATACTACCAGAACAGTCAA
>NW_019450909.1:0-858 GCF_002814215.2 Seriola lalandi dorsalis | reverse complement strand
CCCACATGGCAGACAGATGAGGCGCTAGCTGCCATCGTCCTGCTCACTGAGGCAATTATGGCGGATGGGTTTGGCAAGCAGGGTGCAGATTGGCAGGCAAATGATGTCGGTAGGATGTCCCATTATACACCTTCCCCCCTCCACACACACACACACACACACACACACACACAAACACACACACACAGAGTGCTGTGTCTTTTTCAAGGGAAATACTGGTCTATACATGTGTGAAGATGCACAGTAAAATCATGGTGTGTGTGTGTGTGTGTGTGTGATTATTCAAAGGAGCTCGTCCGCAGCCTTGATAATTGATTCATTATGTAAAACTAAGCCACACACTGCCGTAATGAACACACACAAACATAGACAATCGCTCATCTCCTCAGACGCACACGTTCTGGGTTGTTACCATAGGAACGTGGTGGGAGAGGTTGCCGAGCTGCAGCGCCCGGGCGTCGTTAGGGGGGGAGCTCTTGAACACAATGACAACATCCAGGAGGACGGAGGAATTACATTTCCAGCAGAAGAACCCTTCATCAAAGACAAGCAGAGGAGAGAGCGCTGCCTCTCAGCACCCAGGCCTCTCTGCTGCCCCTTTGATAGCACATCTCCAACAATTACCCATTATTTAACTGGGGGCCGGGGTTATTGTGGGGGAACAGAAAGGAGGGTCAACAAGCAGAGAGCATGAATTATTTTTCCTGAAATGGTCCCAACACTGGTCCTCCATTAATCTCTTTTTCTTTCAGTCTCCTCATTATGCACAAAGTATAATTAGATAATTGCGTTTTGAATATATTAAGCATATATGACTTTCATGATGGAGGTCGCAAACAGCAGCAGGCCAGAAAAGAA
>NW_019450908.1:0-783 GCF_002814215.2 Seriola lalandi dorsalis | reverse complement strand
GTGATGTCTGACCTGCATTCAGTGCAGTACAGGATGAGCTGGGTCAAACAGCCAATTCAGGTGATTGACGTTCATTGAGACCAACTGCCAGAAGCTGGTGTATCCTATGCTACTGACGGTCTGAGAGGGGTCATGAGTTTCAATGTGCACAGTGTGCATCAGGTTGTGCTGAACTCTTGAGCTGATCTGAGAATAAAACTATTCTTCAATTGTTTTCTTTACATTCTGGGTCCCCTTTATCCACGAACATTATTCTGAGTAAAAACCTTTCCTTATCATTCAACTGACACGGTCTGTTAACCGTCAGTAGCAGTACAAGCAGCCCATATATTTGTAACTGCTGAATGTTCATTTCCAGTATTTCATTTCTGTAATGGTTTATTTAACGTACTGCATTTGCTCAGACAAAACAATTAAGGTAAAACTCTGTGTCCTGACCTGCATAAAAATGTAATTATACTCATTAGTCACAGGCTCCAGGCCTACTCCCAATTATTTGGGTTAGCAATGTAAATAACTTTTCATATAAACTAATTAAACACATTTGTGTGTGATTTAAAACTGTTGGCTTTGAATACTGTTTCAGGCATTTTCTAAAATTAAAGGGGGCAGAGTGAGTGAGTGAGAGAGTGAGAGAGTGAGAGAGTGAGTGAGTGAGTGAGTGAGTGAGTGAGTGAGTGAGTGAGTGAGTGAGTGAGTGAGTGAGTGAATGAGTGAGTGAGTGAGTGAGTGAGTGAGTGAGTGAGTGAGTATTCAAAATGTTCCTTATAGAACTTGGGTTCT
>NW_019450907.1:0-878 GCF_002814215.2 Seriola lalandi dorsalis | reverse complement strand
AAATTTAAACAGAGGTGAAGAGATGAAGGGAAGCTGGGAAGGAGAGGCAGAGGGAGCCCGAGGGAGAGGGCAGCGGAGGGCAGAGGGAGAGCAGGACAGGAAGGCAGAGTGTGGCCTTCGGTAAGTGTTAAGGATAATAAAGAAGGGCTTAAGAGGGTTTAGGGGCTGATGGTGGATAACAGGAGGACAAATGAGAGGTCCTCTCTAACAGCAGCACTTGATTGACCCCAGCTGAGTCAACAACATCACCAAGGTTGTTGTGTCTCCAAGTGTGAAAATTCCTTCTCATCATAGATAACACTGATACTTCTGGTAGAAACATTAATAATAAACATTAATGGGAAGAAAACCGCCACTTATGTGATTTCATATATTATACTTATCTGCTGTTAGTATAGATAAATGTCAGTGTTATTCTAATAGTCAGTGAGGCCATATTTTAACTTGAGAAATGATGTTGCAGTTCTTGTAGCCCACATCAGACTATTGAAAGTTTCCAAATGGTTAGTTCACACAACTCACAAAAATTCGACAGCACCGTGTCATTACATAATGTCGATGTTTGAATAATCCACAGGCCTCAGCGTCAAAGGAACAGTTTGACATTTTGGGAAATGGCAGAAAGTTAGACGAGAAGATCAACACCATTCTAATATTTGTTGGTTAAAGCTTACAGCCAGTGCCAGTTAGCTTAGCTTAGTTTACCACAAAGACTGGAAACAGGAGTATATTACGACCCATGGTTATGTTTTATTGTTAGGCGACGTCTAGCAGCCATAGTGATTATGATGGGAGCACACATGGGAGTCTGCTGTTCGTTAAACCAGAAGTTGTTTGTTTTATCCATGGCCGTTCCACAACCTTAACCGCATGTTTGT
>NW_019450906.1:0-909 GCF_002814215.2 Seriola lalandi dorsalis | reverse complement strand
TATCATTTTAGTGTTGCAGGTGTGTAGCTCCCCTCTGTATGTGTTTATGTTTAGCTCATATAACATAATACAACATAAATAATGTCCTTATTTGGTGTGATAGCAGTGCTTCATGGTCATTTACATATTAAAAAATAATCAAATGTGCAGCTTAGCTAATGGCAAATAAAGGGATGGGTTAGGTACCACTTGGGCTTAAATAAGATCAGAAGAAAGGACAAATATTAAAGAGGGAAAAATATTGATTTTGTAATTATTATTTGTGTACATACATCTGTCTCTAGGTTAAAATATCCAAAAGTTAGGTGCTGTGGACTGATAATCAAAGTAGGATTCAGGGACCACAATACTCAACACCATTAGCATAGAATTATAAAAACATGACACATTCAAGGTTAACTTTTCTCCTCATTTACTTTAGACAACAGGTAACAAAACTCTTCTCTGGCAAAAGGCCAGTGGAGGTAACGTGTTGATGAATAATCAATAATCAAACAAATCTAACACAAATTCACAACATTCAACAACCAAGTGGAAAATGTTTATTAGGCTAAAATGTGGAAGAGTTCTGTTGGAATCCAGAGTAATATATATATATAATAATATAATATAATATACAGTACAGTCCATTCTTAAAAAAAAACAATACACCATTAACTTAAAAAAATAATAATCAATTAAACCTTGAACATTAGCTATAAACTGAGTATATTTTATCTTAAATGAAAAATTGCACTGAGATCATATACAGTGGGAACAACTCTGAGTCCACTGATAAGAACTTTTGTTTCAAAATTTACCAGAAATGTTTCTAAAGCAAGATTCGATTTTTCCTATTATAATTTGGTTTATTTAGAAAAAGCAATGGTTCTGTGTTTCAGCACCTATGTTTCATAATGTTAGAGTTTG
>NW_019450905.1:0-858 GCF_002814215.2 Seriola lalandi dorsalis | reverse complement strand
AAGTAGCCTATTAGTCTCATCCTTTAACCTGATGTGATTCTAATGAAGAATCTTACTGTAACCACTTTTTCTTTTTACCTTAAACTTTTCTAATTTAAAAATGACAACAGACAAAAAATATCTGCTGTAACTGTGGAGTATTGGCTCCTTCTGCCTACAAATATCAGCCCTCAAAAACAAGTCTTTATCAAAGTGATTATTAGAAATCACCATGGCAGGTAAATCAATCTGAGTATCAGTCTTTAGAGTGTAAATGTCACCTCTGATGCCACATGGTAGAGGTGAGGTATAAACCACTGTCACTGGGACTGCTTGTAATCTCTCTGCGTGTTTCTTCTGTTGAGGCTCCAACACAGGAATGTTGTGTGTATTAATAGTGCTGGGGGTTGTGTTGTCGGATGCAGTGTGGGCGGCTGCATTTATAATATTCTTCAACAATCTCCCACGATAACTGAGAGACCATGAGAGGAAAAACTCCCTCCAGCCTTGTTCCATCGTCCTGCTTTTCTTCCCAACACCTGACTCCTATTTGACCCCCTGTGTGATGTGACCCCCCCCCCCTCACACACACACACTTACTTGTGATCTGAAGCTTATACTGGTCTAATAGACTAATAGATCACTACAACATGTAAATAGAGCAAAAAGAAGAGTGAGACTGACCTGTGGTCTGATCCTCATAGTGTCTTCATGGTAGATCCTGATCCTCCACTGTGTCACTGGATTCTGATCTGCTTCCACTGTTTTCCTGCTCAGTTGTCACTTATAGATTCTGGGCCAGCAAACCATGCCAGACCAATAGGGGATAATGCTCCCTCTCTCGCTCTCACTCTCGCTCTATTCCTCTTCCTCTTCTTC
>NW_019450904.1:0-899 GCF_002814215.2 Seriola lalandi dorsalis | reverse complement strand
CACTTCAGCTGCAACATGTGTGTTTTGCTGCTTGAGCGCCATCTGCTGGTCAAAAGCTGAACAGCCGATATCCTGGACAAGTGTAGAAACCAAAGCACTGCTCGACACACAGGTCATCTTGTTTTTATTGGGTCAATGAGAGAAGTAGGAGCATTGTCAGCAGGTTAATACATCAGAGACATTTACATCATGCACATGAAAACTGCAGCTAAAGCAATAAACAAAACATACAGGAGATGTTTGGTCAGAATGAATTCCCTCAATCCAAACCAGATTCATCTTCCAGGGACAAATACACCCTCACTGTTTAATGGTCCAATACATGAAGGGGTTTCAACAAAGACAGAGATAGAGACAGAGCTTCACTCCACCTTATCTGACCCTCCTTCACTCAGCTCAAAGACCAGACTCCAACACAAACAGAGATGACACACACAGACCAGACAACACAGCAGCAGACAGAACATGAAGTGACAGATTGATGCTCACATGAACAAAGATGACAACACAGATTTGACAACATGACACTGTACTGTACACTGTTCACTGTATTGGACACACACACACACGCATGCACGTACACACGCATGCACACACACACATCAGGAACACAGAGTAATGGCAACAAGTGGTAAATTTCAGAGTCAAATCAAACATTTAGTGAAATTAAATCTAATGAAATCCTGCAGAGATACATTAGCAGAACCATTCCCTCAGAGCAGCACCACCTGTCACTAATATCTATGTAAGGCTATCACAGGAAGGTCTGCAGTGACTTCAAAGTAATGAACTTATTACAGAAAACATATGTTAAATAACTTCAACTAGTTTTCCTCATACAGTACAGGCTTCATCTGGTGCAGTCAGACTGAATGCAGCATAGAGAATCCTCAGGTGGC
>NW_019450902.1:0-884 GCF_002814215.2 Seriola lalandi dorsalis | reverse complement strand
AGGAACGGTAGCTTAAATGTAAGGAATGATGTGCTGATGCAATTTGATTATATAAAAAAAACAACAAAAAAAAACAGTCACAGAGGAGCGAGGCGAGGTAAGGACTGACTTCAGGTTCAGCTGAAGGAAGGCGGGAAATAAAACCCACTGATATAAAGAAAAAACAAGACCAGTAGGATGGATGGGAATTTGTACTTTACTGAAGTATTTCCATGTATTTCCAAATATTATACATATATATATATATATATATATATTATACAAATATTATACATATATATATATATATATATATTATACAAATATTATACATATATATATATACTTTTTACTCCATTCATTCATTCATCAGCCATACAATTTTACATTCACCAATTAACCTGCTTATCGTTGGCTTGTGGGAGGAAGCTGGAGCACCTGGAGGAAACCCACAGAGGCGCAGGGAGAAGATCCAAACTCCACACAGAAAGGTGCCAGAACCACCTCGGAACATTTATAACAACTTGTACCGTTGCAAATGAAATGCACTGCGCACCCACACGGGTGTTTTCAATGCTCTGGATGATTAGCCCTCTGGTCAGGTGTAAGTTCAGGTATACATGATGTCATCAAACTCTATACGGCTGTGTCCAAAATCACTCACTACTACCTCTATACGTCTCCTTGGTGAGTTCATCATTGCAGTGCTGTGCAAATGTATAGTGAGTATTATTATACCTTATATAGTGGATAAGTAGTGTACAACATTGTGCTCACGCTGAAATAAAGAAAAACAGCGCAGAGAAAATGACAAGTGTCTGAAAGCTAATTTTTTAGATCCCATGAATATAGAAAACAAGCCCATACAAACACACATGCACACACGCGCACACACACACACACAC
>NW_019450901.1:0-877 GCF_002814215.2 Seriola lalandi dorsalis | reverse complement strand
CTGCCTATGTGGAGCCCGTGGCATGAACTGTCTTTAATTATATGTTTTGTTTCTGGAAAAGAAAATTACGTCCGTAAAATAATATCTGGTCCACCGCTGATCTGTTGGTCTCACACTCTGGGATGCCATACTGGATGGATTGCCGTGAAATTCATTACAGACGCTGACAGTCCCCACAGAGTGAATCCTAATGGTTTTAACAAACCCTGCCCTGACCTTTCCATGGAGCTCCGCACACAAGACAGGATACCGCTAAATTATTGTCTTAATTACCGGCCCTCCAAAACCCATGCTGCTCAAACTATACTGCCAAATGCACAATATACTGTTGTTATAGTAATCTGACCTGATCACCTCTTCATCCCTCATTGACCCAGATTGTTCACTCGCACCCTCCAGATGAGCCGAAGTCCTGATGACAGGATCTGCTGAGGGGGGTGGGGGTGGGTTACTTAAGTGAATACTCGCTAGCTGCATTACTTCATTCACATGTCTGCATGTATGTGATGCTCAGCTGAAAATGAATGATGGAAAATTAATTTAATGACAAATTTATCAGGCAAAAATGCTCCTTAAATGTGAAGATTTTCTGCTTTTTTGCAGTTCTGTATCATTCGGAAAACTTTGGGTGTGTTGGTCAAACTAAAAAAATAATTTGAATACATCAGTTTCAGCATTAAAAGTTTAATAATCATAGACCAAATTAAGTTTGTCTTAATTGCTACTGTAGAAAGAAAATGTGGAACACGATTTAATGACTAAAATAACTTTAAGTAGAAGCTTCCCTCAGAACAATGAGTGTAAATCTTCTTGCATTGTCTCTTTCTATTTCTGCTGGAAAAACATTTCCTTCTACACCGTAAGACATGACACAGCA
>NW_019450900.1:0-922 GCF_002814215.2 Seriola lalandi dorsalis | reverse complement strand
GTGCGGATCCTGCGCCGTACGTCAGCCGGGAGACCTGGGAGGCAATAAACTGAGTGTGTGTGTGTTTGTGTGTTACCTGAGTCACCCATTAAATACCAGCTGTGCTCCCCATCTGTCACCATGTCGTTCAGCGTCACCTCAGCCAACAGGCCAGACCAAATAAGGTAATGATAAATCCTCATCATGCACTTTTAAACACCACCCCGTAACCTTTAACCATGATGAAGTGTTTATGTGTTCAGAGCTCAGCGACTAGGAAAAGTCAAGATGTATGCTGGTGTCTTAACAGATCCATCTCCATGACAACTGAGCAAACTTTATCCACTGATGAAGACCATCAGATGCACATTTCTATGATCTTTTCATCACAAAGTGATCACAGATGTCAACAGACAGAACGGGGAGGGGCAGGGAAAAACTTAAATCCCCAGCAGTAGTACAGAGATAGTACTGGTACAGAAGTTGTACCTTGGGGATTTATGCTGGGATCCTTGATTAAGTGTCCCAACAAATGCCTGTAAGGAAGGCTGATGATCTTGCTGGCAGGAGGAGCTACAGGCCAGACTGGGGAGCAAAGAGATAAAATAGCTTCAAAAAGCCGAAGCACAAATAAAAAGAGAAATTACTCATGTTTAAATAAATCTGTGATTGTGGTACTGGTGTGTGTGTGCGTGTGTGTGTGTGCGTGTGTGTGTGTGTGTAGAGATAAAACAGCAAGCCACTGTGGCATTACAAGAGATGAGACCACAGAATAATAATCAGTTAAAACCAAGCTAGTCTATAAAGCAAACTGTCAGCGTGTGTGTGTATGTGTGTGCGTGTATCTGGGGGATTTAGTGATCTGACCCTTCTAGTCCTCACTGCTTTGTAACCATCCACACACACACACACACACACACACACACACACACACACACACACA
>NW_019450899.1:0-768 GCF_002814215.2 Seriola lalandi dorsalis | reverse complement strand
TATTGGTTAGGAAAAGGCACATCTGATCCAGAATTCTGTAATTGTTCATTGCTTGCTGAAAAGATTCACTAAACAATTTGAACTAAATTCTTTGGTGTGGACATTCACTGGTCTTTTGAGTATTTTGAACACTGCACTCACCCTGTGGGGGTGAGAGTTTTTTTCTCTAAACAGCAAAAGCTCCTTCAACAGTGAATTGAACATGTTAAGGTTTTAGACTGGTAGACAGGCAAAAAAAAAGGAAACTGAAGACATTAATGTGAAATTGTGAATGCATTTTTTCCCATTAACTTGAACAGTTAGTAATGGGGAGATTAATTGATAATAACCATAACAATAATAATATTGTTTGCATTTTCCTCTCTGCTCTCTTTTCAGATGATGCAAACGGGGCGATGCCCGACAGACGAACTGTCGTTGACCAACTGTGCCGTCGTCGGTGAGAAGGAGCTGCAGTTTGAACAGTGAGTGGGATTTCCTCTGATACATAGAACCGCCCATGTGTTTTATACCAGATCTCTCTATAGCTTTGTCACTCATATGTCTGTGTCAGAATCTGTGCGATGCTTTTTTGTGTACATTCATGTGGAATCCCTTTGGCGATTACTTTGTGCTGTCACGTTTTAGCACAATAAACCTGTTTTTGTGTTATGATAGTTAAAACAAATAATGAAAATGTATGTCACAGTCTTCATTGAGATCTGGTAGGAAGCTCAGGAAAAAGCTCAGGAAATTGATGGTGCATTAAGAAAAAATTGCCCAATTACT
>NW_019450898.1:0-976 GCF_002814215.2 Seriola lalandi dorsalis | reverse complement strand
CAGTGACAGTAGTAGCAGTAGTACTAACAGCAGTGACAGTAGTAGTAGTAGTAGTAACACCAGTGACAGTAGTAGTAGTAGTAGTAACAGAAGTGACAGTAGTAGTAGTAGCACTAACAGCAGTGACAGTAGTAGTAGCACTAACAACAGTGACAGTAGTAGCAGTAGTACTAACAGCAGTGACAGTAGTAGTAGCACTAACAGCAGTGACAGCAGTAGTAGCACTAACAACAGTGACAGTAGTAGTAGCACTAACAGCAATGACAGTAGTAGTAGTAGTAGTAACACCAGTGACAGTAGTAGTAGTAGTAGTAACAGAAGTGACAGTAGTAGTAGTAGTAGTAACAGAAGTGACAGTAGTAGTAGTAGTAGTAACAGAAGTGACAGCAGTAGTAGTAGTAGTAACAGCAGTGACAGTAGAAGGCTAACAGCTGCAGCAGAGTGAGTCTTTGCAGAGGGAGCAGTAGTTGTGGGAATTGTTGTTCGTCTGTGAATAATATTATAAAGAAAAGGTCTATACCTGCTCTGTTTGAAAGGAGCCTTGATATAACTCTTGTTGTGATTTGGATTTACAGTATACAAAACTGATTTGATTCAACTAGTTGTTGTTTTTGTTGTTGTGATTTGGATCAACAGAATATAAAACGGACTTGATTTGACTTGTTGTTGTTTTTGTTGTTGTGAGTTTAGGTTGAGAGCAGAAGGATCCGTTCCAGTCCAGTAAACCTTGGCTGCTGCCTATAGACTACATGTGTCTTACATTCATGATCATGTTGCATAATTATGTTACATAAAGTTCTACCAAATGTACTCTGTGAAATTGCACGTTTTTTATTTGTGGACAGGGTAAAGTCTACAGATTGGTCTGATTCCAGCCAAGCTGTGAGACTGGGTCACTGTGCATTCAAATGACAGACTTCTTTCCGCTCTTATCACGTTCTGGCCTGTGCTTCCGCTGCTCAGCCTAAAAGTTAAA
>NW_019450897.1:0-1068 GCF_002814215.2 Seriola lalandi dorsalis | reverse complement strand
GGACTCGATGGTCAAAATGTGTCGGGATGATTGTTAAACTTTTCCTTTAACACGCCGGATTAAATATGTTTAAAAGAAAAAAGAACAGCTCACCACTTGCAGCAGAGCCAGGTATCCGGCCCCCACGTTGTCGAAGTTGACCTTGACTTTGGTCCAGTAGAAGAGCGAGGTGTCGTTGAGCGCCTCGCACTCGGACTTGTTGTTGATGAAGGAGGCCTCGTAGATGTGACCCGTGCGGTTGATGCAGCGGCCGAACTTCCCGGCGAACAGGTTCACGCCCATGATGCTGAAGATGAGCCAGAAGATGAGACAGACCAGCAGCACGTTCATGATGGAGGGAATCGCCCCGATCAGAGCGTTGACCACCACCTGCACCAGCGCAGACACACAGCGTCACGCACAAACCCACAGTTCTTTGTCACACTCCTTACATGAGTGAATGCTGTAAGTTTAAGTTCTTCTGTTTCTGGTCAGGTTTAACATTCAGGGAAAGACACTGAAATCATCTGTAGGTGTCATCAAAACTTTTTTTAATATAACTTCACTTTCAGATTCTAGATCAGTTTTGAATTAGTACAACGATGCAGTTTGTTCCCAGCTGCAAACACAACCTGTCAGACGGGGAACATGCTCGTTTGTGATTGGCAACTCCACGTCTCACCTGTCCCAGTGTACAGATTTAACAGCCACCAGTTAAACCAGTACCTTACATCCATCTGTCAGAGGACGGGATGAAATCAGACACTTGATGTTAGTGTCAATGTTCTTGTCGCTGAATGTCCACCTGACCAACACACACAGAACCATTCAAACACAGTCAGATGTGATACAGACAGAGGTGGGTATTGTACACTGTGGGGTTGAGGCGGGCTGAGGAATCTGCCCATTAAGACTAACAGTGTTTTATTGATGACACTGATTCCCTTAAAATGACTTGATTGTCAGAAGTGAAGGTCACACAGCATTCAACTCATGAAGGTGAGATGGGAACTATGAGTTTCCACAATACTTCACTACTCGTTTATAATGTATGTGTCATTCATGAAAAATGAACGCACTGATTTACAG
>NW_019450896.1:0-890 GCF_002814215.2 Seriola lalandi dorsalis | reverse complement strand
ACCTTTGTGTAAGTATTAAGTACTACATCTATTCAATGAGTCTTCAACAGATTCTTGAAGATAGAGAGGGATGCCCCTGCTCTGATCGACTTTGGTAGCTTGTAAGAAGTAGAGTAGGAGAAGAATAGTTGGTAAGAGATAAAAAGGTGATTTTGATATTGATATCCTGTTGAAGAGACTAATTGGCCGGGATGACTAAGAGTTCAGAGGTTTAGTTGAAGGTGGCGTTCCTTAATCCATGTGGACATGTCCCTACCAAACTTGCCTTACTTTGTGGATGTGTATTTCTATGAACCAACCAATGGGGATAAGGGGACTACCTTGAAACAGTCTCTCCTTGATAGCATCCATTATGCTGCATTCACTGTTCATGTGTAGCTGTGTGAAGAATGACAAAAGAGAGCTGAGAGAAAAGCCTATTTATCACCTCCACACACCTGAACAATGAGTGTGTACAGTTGTATGATTGGTGGGTTGTCAGTTTTGTAAAAATTGCAACTTGTCACAGTCCTCGACTGCACTGCTGAAGGAAGGTTCAGATGTTGTAGATGATCCAACAAGTTCTTCATTTGATGCATAGAGTTGGACCAATGGGCTGACGGATCTATGCAAATTATCAAGAAACAGCTCCTGCATGACGTCACTTCTGTTGACGTTCGAAGTAAATACCAAACAAAACAGAGCAAGCTCGCCCCTCCCCCCATGTTTGCATTGGACTGGAAGCCCTTCTGCCGGCGGAGTTCTCGCCACCTTTGAATCGATTGCCCAATATAAATGCGGGTCTTTGTTCATTCCTTCTCCATTTCTCTCCTCCTCACCATATATTCATCCGAACGTCTTTTCTTTGGTCGTGTCCGTGCCTCGGCCATTTCCCAAAATATATCGTTGAG
>NW_019450895.1:0-752 GCF_002814215.2 Seriola lalandi dorsalis | reverse complement strand
TGACACAGAGGGCTGTGAAAGGTGTGTGCTGGAGAACGTCAGTGAGAGAGAGAGAGAGAGAGAGAGAGAGAGGGAGAGAGAGGTCGAGAGAGACTGGGCACCCAAGGGAGCTCTAATGTGGAAAATGTACGGCCCAATCAAGAGGGAGACACTTCAGATATCTGTTTATCTATTAACGAGATTGAATGGATGGACTGATGAATGGGTGGGCGGGTGGATGAGTGATGGTGAATGAAGGCAGATGGAGACATAACGGTGACTGATGGTAGAAAGGAAACAGGAACGGGAGAAAGAAAAGACGTTTTAAGTGCAAGGGAGGAAAGAAAATGAAAGAAATAAAAAAATATATATATAGAGGAAGGGAAATGAAGGAAAAGGATGTAAGAGAACTGATAAAATTAAAAAGGGAATGAACTGTGAATCAAAGACGAGAACTTTAGTGTTAGTAGACTGGTGCTTAATATCGAGCAGCTTCTGTAATATTTCACGTCTTAATTATGCTCACTGCAAGTTATTTTAGTTCCCTTCCTCCTAATTATTCTGCCGTATGAGTGTACATACAAAATATAAGGAACAAGTGATGATTAAATCTGTCCGTGTTGAGCACGGTCAGCAGATTTCTTTAAACCAAATTAACATGGAGAAGTGTTTTTATAACGGCAGTCAAGGTCTCTCGCTGCAGCCATATTTACTTACACTCATCCTGCTGGCTCGATTCAAGCCAATATTTTATACAACAAACTGTTCAAGGG
>NW_019450894.1:0-750 GCF_002814215.2 Seriola lalandi dorsalis | reverse complement strand
TTTTCTGTCTGTAATTCCTGTGTGGCATGAGTTTGTGTTGACCAACTTTTCTCTCTCTCTCTCTCTCTCTCTCCCTCTCTATTCAGCGTCACACGATCGAGCTGCTTCCTATTACCAAGGTGACCTACGAATGGCAGGGGGAGTCACATGTGTTCCTTGTGTATGGGACAGACTTCCACGTCAGAGCTGAGGATTATCCTGCGGCCTTCTGCGGCTGCTGCTGCGGTGATGTGATGTCTACCTTGAATTGTGCAAATGTGCATCTATAATCATTCAGATATTATGATTACAAATTACAATTATCTAAAATTCATTGATGTAATTAAATTGTTTTAACCTAGGGTGATAATAAATGAGCTGAATGACATTATTGCACTTTAATAACTGAAATATCAAAACATGAGTTTATGTCAAAGGTTATAAATGTGAGTGTGATGAAGTCCCAATTATGATTAGAATGAAGGGTTAAGATAAGGAGTCAAATGACCTGTGCAGTGATAAATATTTGTCTTATTTAAGATGTTTGCATAAATATAAATGTCTCAAAAAGTCCTCTCTCTTTTCTTTGTCCTTCTTTTGATTCCACATTCAAAGGAAAAAAGCATCTGTTGAATTTATATTTAATATTCACTTTTAAATAAAATTAAAATGTAGAAAAAAGAGGGAAATCTCTCTAAAGATTTTTTTTTTCAGAATTGAAATGCATATTTTAAAAATGATTCCACTCGTTTCTCTTTCAGCATAAAAGGC
>NW_019450893.1:0-949 GCF_002814215.2 Seriola lalandi dorsalis | reverse complement strand
GTTCCTGAACATCTAATAATAAAATTTAAGCACTACTGAAAACATAATGTTTAAATAAATGAATAAAACGTGACACTTCACTGCTGCCAGTTTCATATTTATCAGCAGTTATAACAGACGATGATGTAGTTATAATGCAGTTATAAATTTTGTTGTTTGTGTTTGTTAACGGCTCTAACTCCTCCTGTGGAGGCTGCTGTAGAAACAGATAATGAACAAAGAAAATATAGTAAAACAGCTGGAATAATACAAAATATGTAAAACAAATAATGAAAATTAATAAACACTGTTTACAACTACATTACAGTCTGTTATAAACCAGTTATTACATGTTATTATGGTGCTTATAAAAGCTAAATAGATGTGGGGGTTAAAGTACATAAATAATTAGAAAAATCTAGATATTTTTTATTAAATATTTTCTTTTAAAAACATCTAAATGAAGATTGAAAGTCTGAAAAAACGAAGTATGTTTAGGCCTCTCAAATTAAAACAGAAAACTGAAGGAAGTTTAGTTTAATTTCAACGTTCAGTAGTTACATTTTACAATAATGACTTCAGTTGCTCATAAAATCCTCATTATTACAGATATATTACATCTAATGGAAAATTATCAGAAAAATTGTTCAGAAATGAAATAACCTGTCAGAAATGTCTGTTTGAGGTTAAACCAGTAAAATCTTAACTGAATCAAATCTGAACACTCAGAGGTGATACACATATTTTTAGATTTAATTTACACTTTCAGGGGAGATTATTATCTCTGATGATATATGAAGAATTCTGCATAATTTAATTGTGTCATTTTGCTCAAATGTGAACAAATATTGGCTAAAAAGAATGGGGAGTTGTATCCATAGCTACACCCCCAAAAGTCGCTAAATTCAAATGTTAGAGGAGATAATCGATCACTCTGCCAAAGAAATGCCATTGGAGACTGAAATAATAA
>NW_019450892.1:0-900 GCF_002814215.2 Seriola lalandi dorsalis | reverse complement strand
AAATACAGAAATGTAAAAATAATACATATACTTTTTGGTAATGATAAATGCCATTTTTGTATTTTTACATATATTTATTTATTTATCCAAGTTATTAAGTATGTGATATATTTATTAATTAGGTAGGACCGCCTACCCAATTAACATACGGACACAGAGATACATAAATGTAAAATAAAGGCATTTTGGCAATGAAAAATGATGCTATTTCTGTATTTTTACACTTATATTTATTTATGTATTTATTCATTTATCTGAGAGCATTATATATTTGTTTATTATTAATTAGGTAGGCTAATTAAGATATGGACACAGATGTAGACTTTTAGAAATGAAGGACTAAATAATAAATAAATAAAAATATGTAAATATATGCATAAATAAATAAAGGTAAAAATACAAACATAGCATTTTTCATTACCAAAATAATGATTCATTTGGGCATTTATTTATGTTTTTAATTATTAATTTATTTTATTTGTTCATCCTCTTTCTCATTTTTTGTCCTTCATATTATAGAAGTGATTATTTGGAAAAAACACTCATGTTTATGACAGAATCAGAAAACAGTAAGTAGACCCTTGAGTTGAGATCTCTTCACCTCTCCTGTAGCGCCACCATCAGGACGAAATCTGAATCTAACTGGCAGGAACACGTTCATTTTCTCCAGAGGATGAACCCTCAAACCCTGTGTGTGTTAGCGCTGTAGCTATGCTATGCTAGCGGAAAGATGGAATTACATGTTGGAGTTTTCAGACCAAACAAAAGTAATTAAAGAAAATCAGGTCATAATAAAAACGGTAAAGAAGATGTTAAAGTAACAGTCTCAATGATCTGTGTCGTGATCGTTGGCGACACCTGTGGCCGTACACCGTAACTGCAGCTGTGTTTTCCAAGCTC
>NW_019450891.1:0-884 GCF_002814215.2 Seriola lalandi dorsalis | reverse complement strand
GTAAAAGGAGGAAATCTTCAACAGGAGAGAGCCACGCTGGGGGCTGTGCAGCACAGGATAGAGCAGGACAGGTGTTGTCCAGGTGTGCTGCGGCGTCAGACCGCACCCACTCACGGGCCGGAGACTGAAGACAAGACGCAGGTTTAAAGAGTTTCCTTTCTGCAGCTGATTGGCCCTCGGCTGCACCGCGGTGGCGTCGGGCGGTCGGTGTTAGCGTCTGCTGTCGAGGTCGTAGAGAGAGACAGAGAGAGGTGGGTGAGCCGGGTGACTCCTTTAACTCAACCTCCATCCACCTCCACCTCTCTCTCTCAGCGCCGGTTCTCTCTCTCTCTCAGATTATCTCTGCTCGTCTCCGCCTCCTCGTCAGTCTCACGTACCTGGAAGGAAAACACCCAATTGTTTTAGTTGTTGTTGTTGTTTAGTTTTCAGAGCCCCATGCACTGCAACTCGCAAATACAGAAAACATGCTGCAAATAGCACAGACAACAATGGAAAGTTGGAAAGTTGCTACTTGCAGCATGTTTCTATGTTTGCTTGTGTAAAGAAATGCTTCAGAAACGCGCTGCAAGTAGCACAAACGGAAGTTGTGCGTTGCTACTTGCGCCACGTTTGTGTATTTGCTTGTGTGCATCAAATTGATGAAGAAACGTGCTGCAAGAAGCACAGACGATAACTGAAGTTGTCGTCTGTGCTTCTTGCAGCGTGTTTCTGTATTTGATGCAAGTGGCGACACCATGCAAGTATTTGCAGTATGTTTCTATTGTCTGTGTTGTGTTTGCTTGTGTTGTTTGCATTTGCAGCACATTAAATTGATAAAGAAACACACTGCAAGTAGTCGTCCTTGCTACTTGCAGCGTGTTTCTGTATTTACTTGTGTTGTGTGT
>NW_019450890.1:0-754 GCF_002814215.2 Seriola lalandi dorsalis | reverse complement strand
TCATGTATTACAAAACATCCAGCTTTCAGTTTGGGGTGTTTAGTTCTGAGTCAGACCAGGTCCAAGTTCTGTTCAGTCTCACTGGGTCCTGTTTTGCCGCCCCTGGTTTCAGGTCCTTGTGTCAATGTGTGGATTTTAGCAGCTCTGGTCACATGGTGCAATATCAATCATCACAGAAGGAAAATTTGGTTTTTGAGGCTGACGTTGAGCTGAACTGTGAAGTGCTGGAAAAATTATAAAGACTGTGTTACATGAAGATGTCTGACTTACAGGCATATTTTCTTAAGTTGCCCCAAAGGCACAAAGCCATCAGGAAAAAGAGATTGAGAAGTGAAGGACATTTACATTTGTTCATAAGTGAAGGAGATTGTATAAGGAAGTGTACCAAAGGTTCATACTAAGAGCTAGATAGACATGTTAGGGTGTTAAGAGGTGTTAGGAGAGGAGTTGCTCTCTGAAGAGATGAGGCTCCTGCTCTGAGAGTGTTCAGCAGCTTGTTCCACCATCAGGGAACCACAGACCAGAACAGTCTGGACTGAGACTGTCTTGTGTGCAGGATGGTGATGACAAACCACATTCCTCGGAAAGCGTAAGCAAGCAAGCAAAGTTTATCGGTATGGCCCCGTTCCCAGAGACTAGTCACAAAGTGCTTGACAACCAAAATGAATAAAATCAAATGAAAATATTAAAACCAAATCATCAAATAAAAGCAAAAGTAAAAACACCAGATGAAATATACGAGAGGAAAAACAGG
>NW_019450889.1:0-791 GCF_002814215.2 Seriola lalandi dorsalis | reverse complement strand
GGAGGGTAAACGTTAAAGTGATGACATACATTTTCCTTTTAACACACTGACTCATCCTCCAACTGTACATCCCATGCTGTTCATCCTTGCTTACTGTAAGAAAAAGGAAGCCCGTACTCTGGAACTATTCGTCAGTTTGAGTGGGAGAAGTCTCCAGGGTGGTTTGTCTTATTGCAAGGCAAACACTGATGCATAGGATTCATCAGAGGAGGCTCACGGCGTAGATGTCCCACACAGAGGGATACAAGTTTACTATGACTCATATGTTCTCTGCACGTCAGTGAGATCTGCACAGGCACATTCTCAAACTGCAGAGTAACTAATAAATAAACCGAAAATGCACAAATCAAAGGCAGTGACATCATATATAAAGCAGCAGGCGCATGGCTAACATGTAGAAATAAAAAAGGCCAAGTAAAAAACCCAGAAGAGGGGTAGAATGAACCATAGTCTAATATCTCACAGATGAATTTAGCACAATGTACAAAAGTGAAAATCTTGGAGAAACTTAACCGGCTATCAGCTTCACTGGAGACAGCATTATTTTCTCTCCTTCTTCCTCCGGCCTATTTGTTGTTTTAGACGTCCAGATTCACACAAATATCGAACACATCTGGAATTAACTTTGCAGGGTTCTCAGCGAGAGACTATGTGGTTATTTTGAATCTTAGCTAAACTCTGACTCTGAGCTCTTTAACCAAACCTCACCTTTACTGTCATTGCCAAGAGTTAAGCGTGGCAATCAAATGTCATCAAAGGTGTCTGGTTATTAAAAGTAAACCTTGCCAGCC
>NW_019450888.1:0-898 GCF_002814215.2 Seriola lalandi dorsalis | reverse complement strand
ATTAAAACATAATTAAAAGCACATTACAGGAGACGTGGCGACGGTCTCCTTCACCAGTGACATTGTGATGTCACAGTGAAGTTGACCTTTGACCTTTTGGATATAACATCTTCATTTCATCCATATAGACATTTGAGTTAAACTGTGACCTTGAACTTTGACCTCTGACCCCCAAAATCTAATCAATTCATCCTTGAGCCGTAGTGAATGTTTGTGCCAAATATCAAGACGTTCAGTCCAGGTGTTACTGAGGTATCGTGTCCACGAGAATGAGACGGACAGACAACTTAAAAACAAAATGGCTACCGCTCTGACTGTCCCGGCGCTGAAGAATAAAAACGTCATAAAGACGTCAACATCTGAAGAACATGTCGGCCATGTTTTCTATTTAAGATAGGATATAATGTTCTGTATGAGTGTGTGAGAGCAGGAGGTCAGCCGCTGTTTCATGAGGAGCTTTATCTTTTTTACTTTTTTAAAATTACCATCACAGATGAAATGTCAGTCTCACCAAATACAAAAAGTCTTGTTAAGAGCTGAGCGCTGAGCGCTGCAGAGACCGTGGTCGACCTGTACTGGTCGCTCCTCCGCGGCGACGACAGGCCGTCAGTCAGTGGACACGATATCTCAGCGACGCCGTCACAGAACTTCTTCAAATTTGGCACAAACATTCACGAAGACTCGAGGATGTAGTGATTTGATTTTGGTGGTCATCGGTCAAAGTTCAAGGCGTCAAGGTCACGGTGACCTCAAAAAACACTTTTCAGCCATTCATCGAGACCGCACAGAAACTATGATACAATTTCATGGTTAATATTTTATACGCTGGATAAACAGGAAGTAACCTGGAACCTCTGAGTGTCTGAGTCTCTCCCCCAATTTCACCTCATTAACAAAA
>NW_019450887.1:0-939 GCF_002814215.2 Seriola lalandi dorsalis | reverse complement strand
TCCCTTTTTACAACCAAGTACTATTATTATTATTATTATTATTATTATTATTATTATTATTATTATTATTATTTTGGTGGTTTAGCCTCCAATTTAAAAGGCTAGATACCTGGTTCACTTTGAACTTGTTTAAAATGTCTGTGGTTCATATTACGTGATCTCTGTGGGAACAGTGTGTAAGTGTAATTACATGCACTTTAGTAACGTGGTTACTACTGTTGATTTGAAACCTGGTTTTACCCAATCAGGTAATAGAATCCAGCTAGAAAGATTTCGACTGGAGAAACCTGATTTTTTTTTTTGTGTAGACAATTAACTGACTTTTTACATATAAACATGTAAAAAGAAAGAGAGAAAGAAAGAAAGAACGAAAGAAAGAAAGAAAGAAAGAAGAGAGAAAAAATAAGAAGAAAGAAAAGATCATTACTTACATCAACAATAATTGAATCCAAAATCTGACTTCAACTGAAACTAGAATAAGTCGAGTGTGAGTTTCGAAAGCTGAGAAATAAACTGTTTGCACAGGGAAAAGGAAAATCTGTGTGCTGTCTCACTATTGACACTCATCTGATTGTACTGTCAGTCAAAAAAAAAAAGAAGCTGCAGCACATTAGCACTAAATAGTTTTCTTTATATATAAAAACAACTGTAAACACACATTGTAGTGGTAGGGGTAGAAATTTGGTGGGTCAGGGTGGGCGGGGCTTGGAGCATGGCTGAGGGCAATGGTTGTATAAGATGTGACATCACAAAGTTAAGGAAGTCCTGACGGCTCGTTTTAAGGCTCAGTTTCTGGATACAGGCTGTGTGCATTTCTCTGTGGACTGAGCGCTTTGATGCTTTCACAGTATTAATATAGAACCTGCTTGATAATCAAAACAGACATGGAAATCTCACTTCATACAATATGGGACCTTGAAAATATCTCATCTATCGAGA
>NW_019450886.1:0-856 GCF_002814215.2 Seriola lalandi dorsalis | reverse complement strand
TCAATACTGCACATAAAACGCACGATGCATCAGCACATTTAGACAAATGCACTAATACACAGAGCAACTGCAAGAAAACACAGACGTTTACAAGTCAGACGATCTCATTAAAGCCCCTTTTTATACCAAACGCGTCGCAATCAAACTCCAGATTTACGACTTTCAGTTCAGAGTGGATCTTGGAAAAAACGTTTCTGTGCCGTTAAGACGGTGAGTTTCACCTCACAGAGTCGCGGCCGCACACGGACTGAAGCTGCGTCAAACCACCAGCTGCTCCGGGTGCTGTCGGGTAAATGTTGCCTTCAGGCTCCGTGTGCACCGGTGCAGCACCTGTGTACGTCTGTGGAGCGGAAGCATCTGCAGCGGAGGTCAGCGGTTCAGGAGTTAGGTCCCACTGTGGGTCGAGACGCAGCCGTGTACTGTCTGTTGCTTTGTTTGGTTTTTTTATTTGTAGATTATTTTATTTCTTTTGAGAAAATAAAACAGATTTATAAAACTTGTTTTATTGTTGCATCAAAGCCCCGTGTTGAACCATGAGACTTAAAGCTCCATATTTTTCTTCTTCTTCTGTGTTTTATTAGAAGAGTTGATCCTTAAGAAGATATATTTGCGGTTTCATCTCAGTGTAGTTTTTACATCTCCTCTCTCAGGCTTCTCTCTGGAGCTCTAGTAACAACAGGTCGGTGAGCCAATCAGAAGAGAGAAGGCTCTGAGTCTCTCCTCTGATTGGCTGACTGTTTTCTGAGTGATCCAATAAAAATAAAGCAGATTTCAGGTAAAAACACTCAGAGAAACCAAATCCTGTAAAGGTTTGGATGGTGGGTCCAGGTGGGCGGGGCTTGGTGACTGCTTTGTT
>NW_019450885.1:0-866 GCF_002814215.2 Seriola lalandi dorsalis | reverse complement strand
CCAAGTTAGTCTTTCCTTTAAACACAAGTAAGCAAGCAAATATATAAAAACATAAGGAAAGGAGAAAGTTAACGATACACATTTATACTAAAACAATAATTTTCTCCAGTAGCTTTGACCAGAAAATAATATTTTGTGTTTTGGCGTAATATAATCAAGCTTAGGCTTAAGCATAAAGAAATAGCAGACACTGTGAGTGGGGGATTCACATTCCTAGTAATGTTAGACATAATACTTGTACATACATATTACTTAGCAACACTGCCAAACCATATGAACAAAAAATGACTCTGTGGACAGTAATTAGATCCGTCCCAGAACTGAGAGGTGTGGATGGGTCATAATGTGGCAGCAGATCAGAAACCATTCAGTGCTTTATAAACAAACAGTGGTATTTTTAAATGAATTGTTTGGCATGTGGGAATGCAACACAAAGATCTGAGAACTGTACTGATGTGATCCACTTCTAGCCAATGAAGACAGTGATATATGTGATATGTGTGAACATGATCTGGGCCCTCTATTTCTAAATAAGACATGACATCATTGAACAAACCCATGACTCCTCTCCATATAGTAAAGATGGGCTTATGCAATTTAATATTGTACATGATGTTCATTAAAAACTAAAAACAGAAAGCTAAATTGTATCAAATTTATTGACATTTAGCCCCCCCTTGTGACAGATGTTAATTGTTGACAGATACTTTGATTCATCTGGTTGTGCTGTGATCTGCAGTTCAGTCTTCAGATCACAACATATGAACCACATCATTTATAGACAACGATTAATCTGGAAAATAATAAAATAGATTAATAGACAATGAAAAAACACTTTTTTCATTCAAAACTTGAATATCACATTT
>NW_019450884.1:0-858 GCF_002814215.2 Seriola lalandi dorsalis | reverse complement strand
ATATTATACAACGTCGTTGTCCTGATTTTTAATTTATTGATTATTGATCTTTGTTCTATTTGTATTTCCTCCTGTGTTGCTTTAAACTGTTTATAATTGTTTTCAAAGTTTTCACTGTGTTTTGTAAAGTACATAGCTGTGTTTTGAAAGGTGCTATATAAATAAAGGTTATTATTAGCATTAGTTTTAGTATTAGCATAAGTATTATTAGTATTAGCATTAGTACTAGTATTTGCATTTGTATTATTAGCATTATTATTATCATCATTAGCATTACTATTAGTCTTAGCATTATTATTACCATAAATATTAGTATTAGTGTCAGTAATAGCATTAATATTAGTATTAGCATTTTCATTAGTTTTAGTCTTAGTATTAGTGTGTGACGATTGTCAGTCATCCAGGTCATGGTCATCCTCGATGTTCTGTGAATGTTTGTATTTGTCATGTGAACCTGTGATCCCCGAAAACATGTTAATACAATATTTATTCATCCAAAACACAAGAATGTGTTAATGTGTCAATCAGCAGTTTAATCAATATAAAGGCTTTGTAACCCATAAACAGACAGCTGAGAGGATCCATTAATATTAATGATTTGATATCGTTATACTAACGTGTGTGTTTATGTGTGTGTGTTCAGGGAGGAGTGGGACTGGATCCAGACGCTTTCAGGTGCAGGACAGAATGACCACAACAGGGAAGGGAGTGAGGGGGCGGAGCCCAGAGCAGAAAGCCATGCCCCCTTACTGTACTATGAGCTGCAGACAGCGATCAAGTCCCTGCTGAAGCACATCAACCTACCTCTGCACCAGGTACACACACACACACAAACACACACACACACACACACACACA
>NW_019450883.1:0-784 GCF_002814215.2 Seriola lalandi dorsalis | reverse complement strand
AACTGTAAATAGCTTAACTTTTTTAACTGTACATATGATATTTATACATTTTATCCAATACATAGACTTTTTTTAACCAGTTTTAGTATTATGAACATGTGGCCCTTTTATACAACTATTTATGTACTATAAATGATTTTAGACAGGGCTACATATGTGAATCTGGATTTACAGTAACCAGAATACTACCAGTGCATGTAAAGACATTGTCCAATTACGTGGCTTCTCGGAGTCACTTAGTTTCTTGAGTACACGTAAATGGACTGCAGAGGCTGCATGTTAATCATCTCCCTTAGCACCAACACCTGAGTCTTTGTGTCTCTTGCTCTGCTTTTCAGTTTCCACAAACAAGATATTTTTTCCATGAACAATAAAACACTGTAACAGTGAAACAGTGACTGGACTTGTTTTGGATTAATGGGGTCGGTGGAGGCCCAGTGTGGAAAACAGACAATAGTAGTGGAAAGGGAACAGTTCAATGGACTTGTATTAACTCCGGTTTGTATTGTACAGAAAAGAGGGCAGGAATTCCCAAGGGAATTAATGTTTGTTATGATAATGACTCCGTTAGATATGGCTGGATGGCTGCGCCCATGAACAGACATATTGGTTGACGATGCTGTTGATGCTCTGAAGTTTAAAAGCTAAATATGTCTTTGTTTCTTACTCTTCATCACAATAAGCAAACAATAAAAATAGTTACAATGATCTGCAAAGCTTCACTTCATTTTGACTCTGACCACCGAGTGCAAAATGAAGTGATAAACACTCACAATGCTTACAT
>NW_019450882.1:0-946 GCF_002814215.2 Seriola lalandi dorsalis | reverse complement strand
TATTAATATATAAATATAATATTGATATATATAGTATTGATATATTAATATAATATTGTAATCCATTCATTACAATCTCTTAATATGTAACTCACAAATTTAAAAACACATTTTCTACTGAATTCCTTCACAGAAGCTGAAATCACACGCGATGTGAAGGCGACGTCTCATATTGTGTGATGTCGTTCTTTACCTTCAGTACTCGCTCTTTCGCTCTCTCCATCTTGACAGGAACCAGCGAGGGCTGCAGTTTGGCTGACGATTGGAGGAACAGTTCAAAGGTGTACACAGCACTGTCCAACAGCTGGAAGACACGCACAGCAAACATCACGACACGGACGGAAGAGTTTCACCTGTTACTGCTGTGCGGAGGGAAAGGCCCCGGTGAGACCGGACCTCCAGCTGCAGGTCATACCTGCTCCATCTCCAGATGTGCCGAGTGCACCAGCCTCTGGACGCTGCTCAGCCCGAACCGCTGTTTCAAGTCTTTGAGTAACTCCGTCAGGTTCTTCACCTGCTTGTAGTTCTGATCCAGACTGATGGAGCGCAGAGCGAGCAAGGCCTGGAGGACACACACACACACACACACACACACACACACACACAGCAACCATGAGCTACAAGCAAACTACAAAATAAAATCACCTGGTAAAGACTTGAATCATAGATGCTTTTCTGGAAAGGTCTCTCACCTTCTTTGTCTCCTCTGATCCTCCGTTCGTGGATTTGAAGGCCGAGTCCATCTGTGTGTGGAGTGTGTGCTGCATCCCCTGAATCCCCACGCTTATGTTTTCTGTCAGCACCTCCAGGATGGAGGACAGGTAGGGTGCTACAGAGTCACTGTACACTTTCTCTGCTGCTTCACATATACACACTGGAACACACACACACACACACACACACACACACACACACACACACACACACACACACACACACACACACA
>NW_019450881.1:0-864 GCF_002814215.2 Seriola lalandi dorsalis | reverse complement strand
TTGACCTTTGACCTTTTTGGATATAAACTGTCGTCCCTTCATTTTATCCTTTATAGACATCTGAGTTAAATTGTGTCGTAATTAGTGAATGAATTTGTGAGTTATGACCAAAAACATGATCTGTGAAGTCACGTGACAGAGACTGTGGCGAATCAGTGAAGGAAACGTAACGGGCAGATAAGACTCAATCAGGGAGCGACCATGAGCGTCTACGTCATCGTTTCAAAAGGTCTCAACTCAACCCTGGAGTTTGCAAACTAAAACGGATCCACCGGCGTTTCCAAATGTCTCTGGTTGGTCGCCACTGTCGCTTTAAAGCTGACCCTGGGATTTAAACCTGCAACCTTTGTTCTCTGAACGCCTCATCCTTGTTGACATAGGGGCATCGAAGAAGGAGGGGAATAATTGACACGATTCTATTACGACAACGATAATATTTGATTAATGATTAATTACAGCTACATACACCAGTTTTATATAGTGGTCCATTGTAACACATGTCAGAGGCAGATTTAAATAATGAGGATAATAACAGTAAAGGTAATGATGTTTTATAGTCGGGGGGTGTCACAATGTTCTGGACTCAATTTTCTTCAATTATCTAACAGGCTCATTTGAATCAAGCCTCAGTCTATGTGGCTATAAAACACCTTCATGTTCATTTAGCTGATTGAATTTTACACTCGTTACTCACACATCTGCAAAACAGATACCAACCAGGAATATAAAGAAATCTGTTGTGTTGTTTCTGTTTGATTAAAGCCGCATGACAGGAAGTGAAATATTCATCCGAGTGTGATCAAGGCAGGTGAGTCACTTCCTTCCTTTCCTCTTCTCTCGTTCCCTCTCTCTCTCTCTCTCTCT
>NW_019450880.1:0-850 GCF_002814215.2 Seriola lalandi dorsalis | reverse complement strand
AAAGATGATGATCAAGGACAAGAAGTATCAAGGAGTACATTTAGCAAAAAATGTTATGGCAGAGCCCATCAAAGTACACAGAGGAAAAGAGAGTCCAATAGGAGAGTCAGGAGGAGAGTAATGGCTGCAGATGTGCGACAGGATCAAACCAGTCCAGCTGTGGAAAGATGGATTGGTACTGAAAGCGAAGGCATTCAAAGGAGAGAGACAACAGCAAGAGAAACAAGCAACTCAGAAAGGTCAGTGGAGCTCCAGGGACTCAGGTTGCTACGCTGTGCCCACGAGGGAGACCTGTCTGGTCTCACAGAGCTGCTCTCAAAGGGAGTCGACATAAACTTCCAGGTATAATAGTTACAGCTTCGTCTTAGTCTTAAGGAAGTTTTAAGGAGTCCCAGCAAATAATCTGTATTTACTTGCTTGCATTCTCCCCTCAAGGATTCTTTCTTCTGGACGGCTATGATGTGTGCAAGCTGGTCTGGACAGAGAGCCGTGGTGAGGCTCCTGCTGCAACATGGAGCAGCCTGGGTTGGAGTGGTTGATATGCAGGGCAGGGATGCCAAAGACCTGGCGCTGGAAGGTATAACCATGCAACTCTTATCATAACTTTATATTTGTGTTTGTCTGAACAGTGAAATTGAATTAATCCATGTCTAACTTCTTCCCCAGCGGGCCATAATGAAGTGCTGGAAGAGTTGGAGAGCTATGGGAGAAGTGCACAGAGAGACACACAATCTCATAGCAGGTGAACACAGTCTCAGTTGCTTTAGATCAAATTGAACCCAATATTAATTAATTTCAGGTAAGCTGTACAATAGATGAACAACAGTTTGGTTTCTGAAACTAATATTCT
>NW_019450879.1:0-792 GCF_002814215.2 Seriola lalandi dorsalis | reverse complement strand
TGTGTGTGTGTGTGTGTGTGTGTTCATTATCTATGCGATGGGGCTTGTGCGGTTATGATTTCAAAAATGTGCGATGATATCACCGCAGTGGTGTTTGGTCACGGTGACAACACACACGCGTCACACGATCATAATGTTATCTTTTAGCGTTGTTATGCATGGACTGATTGAAGTATTCAAATTATATCTATCTCCGCTTTTATCTTAATTTTATTTCCACACATGAAAAATGTGTGTCGCATGTCGTGTTAAGGAACATTCGATGTTCAAGTTCGAATGTGACTAAACTCTTCATAAGTATTGAGCCAAGAAAGTGTTTGTGTGTTTTCACTGACGTGGCTGATGATTGGCTGATATCAGCTCATCACGGATGCCTCAGCATCAGTGGATACGATGGCCAATAAGGAACAATACAGAGGATATTTGATATACGATTAAATGATTAATCTACAATTAGAACTGGTGAATCAACTAAGTCATTTATCAGGCAAAATATTCTGCTTTTTTCAGACCAAATGATAACTTGACTGCAAAAATTAACAGAATCGTTTGTTTAAGCTGCAATCTGCGAGAAAAAAGTCATGTCCTTGTATGTTGTAATAACTGTTCATCTCAAATGCTATAAAACTTTCTGTCATGTCAATGTTGGACTTTAAATCACAACCACTGCTCAAATGTTACCATGTGTTTGTTATGGTAATGAATCATCACCCCCCCCAAAAAAAACTAAACAAAAAACAGGAACTTTAATTTGTATTTTTTGGAGATTTGCTTCCTGTGTGTTTCTGCTTT
>NW_019450878.1:0-778 GCF_002814215.2 Seriola lalandi dorsalis | reverse complement strand
AATGTGGGAAACTGACGACGTAGTTGGAAACGAACAACTACTTTCAACAGAAAGTAAACCCTGGAAAAGTTGGTACAATGTCGTTAGATGATGTTTTAGGCTAATTAGCATATTCATATCATTGTGTGTATATTCTGTTGTGTTCTGTTGAAACAGTGACTGAAATGCAGCCTATTAAGACTCCATGTTAACCATCGGTCCGTTCCAAGCTGCTGCTGCTGCTGCTGCTAAAATCCTGATTTCATAACCACGACATCGTCTGAGGAAATCACCGAACACTGTGCTGTAATTTTGGCTGCAGAAATGGGGGAAGGTTTAATTTCACAGATTGTTTCATCTGTAGAAGCTTGAGTACAACAATTCGACAGACAGACACACAGACACGTCTTAATCCGAGTCAGACTCTAATCTCACATCTGGCTGTGGCACGCTCCACTGAAGCCTGAGACTCCTGGCAAACGCTCCCCACAACGACTCGGGCTTATTCCAAGTTTATCTTATTTTTGTTGTAAACAATCTCCCAGTTATTACCTAAAGTATTTGCTGCAAACATCCAGCACAGTTTACTTCCTGGTTCAACTGTGAACAAGCCGCCAAACTGTCGGCTTCGATCTGTCTGATCGTCTGGTTGCTTGCGTGTCTGTTTTGTACCAATGTCACCGTGTTTGCAGATGTCAGCACTTACTGGGTTATTATAGTGCTGATGTTAGTGGTAGAGATGATGGACAAAATTATGAATTTAACAATTATTAATAGACTGTTGGACATAATCCACGAA
>NW_019450877.1:0-856 GCF_002814215.2 Seriola lalandi dorsalis | reverse complement strand
AAAAGATTGTGTGGTAATCAAACACCTGAATAAAACTAAAACAACGTGACAAATCTGACACTCACAGATAATTCAATTCAAATTCCAACTGGGACCAATATGTTGTAGGATTTATGGCTATGTCCCAGTATGAAGTCTAATTCAATTCACTGCACATTTACAAAACAAACAAACCACAGAACATTGTTTTCCTTTTATTTTCTCTACTCATTCCCATATTCCCTCTGAACTTTGCTTGTGTCCTTAGCAAGCCGGCGGACACCTGAATAAATCTCTGGCAGACAGCAGCAGCTACACTGTGTGTGCAGCTACAACATGGTGGCTGCGTTAATGTGGGAATGGAGCTCACAAGGGAAACGGGCCCATTTATCATTTTGCACTGGCTGGCCAACTTTAAGAGTTCAGACTGAGAAATGCAACTGGAAAGTACCTGCTGAGAGAGGGAAGACAGCTAGCTTCTTAGCTAGCTCGAACGCTAACCCCTCATAGAAGACAGAGGACAACATGGTGGGATTATGGGACAAAGAAAAAGGCACCACACCCCAATCAGACGCCCAGACTGACAGACGTGTGTTGTTCTTTTGTTACTAATGATAATAATAATAATAATGACAATAATTAATTTCATCTATAGGCGCCTTTCAAGGCACTCACCCGTTAAAATACACAGTAAAAGACATAAAAAAGCAAGTACAAGGCATAAAATACAGAATAAATTAGAATAAATGTAATAGTATAAAATGAATATGATTGCATTGGACGTTAGTGTTGGAGTTAAAAATAATAGTGTTAGAGGTGTGTTGCGTGTTTTGCACCAATTCGTGGTCATTTTCTGTCTCTTCGTGGTTGTTTTGTG
>NW_019450876.1:0-875 GCF_002814215.2 Seriola lalandi dorsalis | reverse complement strand
CAAAGGCCGTAAATACAGTATGACTGACTAATGTTCCTAATCATTAAACCATTTTATGAAACCTCATGTCCAGTGAATTGCAAGAATTTAATGTTAGATCTTTTTCTCTTGCCATTTTCATTCAAACCTCTGGTCACTTGTACCTGCTCAGCATTTATTCACATGCAACAATGCATGTGTTTTGTAGCGTGTTATGCAGCATGCCTGTACAGAATCAGCTCAATTATTAGATAAAAGGACTTTTGAGTTATAGCGAATCACTGATTTTGTTCAGTCTGCAAAAGACAGTTGAGTCTGTACAGCTGATACATTCTTGTATTTATTGTCCAAGCTTCGGTTATTAAAGACAAACAGCAATGAACTACAGCTATTTCAACATATACCTGTTCTTTTCATTTGGTGATAAAAAGTTGACAGGAAACATGCTGTTGTAACAAACTGATTTACGATGAGACACAAAAGTAAGGTGGAAGCTTTCAGCCATCCCTCTACCTGCTGCTGACCACTCAGGGTGTTAGTGTGCAGCCCTAGCCCTGCTTCTTATTGTGATGAATGTTACCGTTGTCAGCACTGAATATCTTAAGGATTATTAGGAATATCTTAAAGATTGGAATAGAGCACAGTTATATGTTCACCTAAGTTTTGGAAGTTATGTTCAACACAGACTATCAATATCATAACAGTATATAACTGACAACTGACATTGTTTCATTAGCCAATTTTCAATTGATGCAATATATGCCTATGCATTGACATTTTCTTAATGTTTCTACATTTAGATAGTAAGGACTCTGGAAGACAAGTATCCAAAACTCAGAGGGCTTTCCCATGGCTGGCTGTTTTGCAAAGCATCATGTACTTTGTCTCAGAACTCA
>NW_019450875.1:0-818 GCF_002814215.2 Seriola lalandi dorsalis | reverse complement strand
TACACTGAGATGGTTTTTGGTTCTTAAAACCACAAATATATCTTCTTATGGATCAAAACTTTAAATAAAACACAGAAGAAGAGGAAATTTCAGACCTTTAAATCACTGCAGTGTCCGTTCAAACTCAACTTTGTTTCTGAGAAGTAATATTTTACCTGTCAGTTTGATTTGTCGAATGGCTCTAAATTCTACTTTACTCATCCATCTAGTCGTTATTGAGATATGTCGGTCTAATGGACTGTAAATGGACTGCACTTAGACAGCACTTCTCTAATCTTAGAGACTCAAACAGCTTTACAGTGCGTCACATTCATCGGGGGCAGTTTGGAGGAGCCGGGGATCGATGGGGTCTCCGCCGCGAGGTCTATAAGGGCAGCCCCACATCTGTACCCTCGGCAGCGAGGCGTCCACATCTGTTCCAGGTTGGCTACAGAAGTGAATCAGTAGAAGTTCAGTAGAGTCCTGTTTCTCTGTGATAGTGAGGTCCAACCGCCTGGACCCCGGTTCTGACCCTTGCTCTCCTCATTATCAGCTGCTGGTAACCTTGACGAAGCACAAATTAAAAGTCACCTGCTGTTATCATTACTGTTACTCATTAGCCAGAGTCCTGTGTAAACTCGAGCTCCTCCTCCCCTCACATCGTCTCTGTTGTGTTCAGGGATCTTAATGTTGGCTGCGAGAATGTGTTTGATTTTTCTTTTTACTGCTGCTGGAAGAAAATGTGTACTTGACCACAACACCTGACCTGTGATGAGTTTGTATTTATTAAAGGAAATGCAGCAGAGAGATAATTTATTTTCTTCTTCTTCCAGCAGAAC
>NW_019450874.1:0-759 GCF_002814215.2 Seriola lalandi dorsalis | reverse complement strand
CCATCACTGCAGCTCTCCACTGATCTGGGCTTAATGGCAGAGAGTCCAGACGAAACCTCTCCTCAGTGACAGTTTGTAAAGAAGCAGCTAAAGGACTGAGAGAAACCAGATTCTCTGGTCTGATGAGACCTGCAAACACCTGCCCAACGGTGCAGCATGGTGGAGGGAAGGGAAGCTGAATGGAGTAAAATACAGAGAGATCCTGAATGAAAACCTGGTCCAGAGCTTAGGACCTCAGACTGGGCTGAAGGTTCACCTTAGGACAATGACCCTCAGCTCACAACCAAGACACCACAGTGGCTGAGGGACATCTCTGTCAATGTTAGAACTGACATGAACCCAAGAAGTGTCCATCGACCTGACGGAGCCTGAGAGGATCTGGAGAGAAGAGAATCCCCAAATCCAGGGGAGTAAAGGTTGTGATGTCAAACCCAAGAAGTCTGGAGGCTGTGATCACCCCCAAAGCTGCTTCAACTAAGAACTGAGGAAAGGGTCTGAATATCATCCGGACAACAAAATCATTTCCTGGAGAAGCATCTTCCCATCTGTTGTCATACTTTACTGTGACTGACTCAGCTGAAAGCTTATTCATTAATGACCACACCCTCTGACCTGTGTTCCACCTCACCCAGACATTTTGGACTTTAGCTGTTCAGAGTCCACAAACGTGCAAGTCTTTAGATAATGAGCTTTTTGTGTTTTGATTCCTGTTTGTGAGTTCTTCTTGTGCTTTGTTGAGTTGAAAATCAAATAAGCTTT
>NW_019450873.1:0-742 GCF_002814215.2 Seriola lalandi dorsalis | reverse complement strand
CAGGTTGGTCTGCAGCAAAAAGGAAATGTCTATCTGTGTATGTGTGTGTGTGTGTGTGTGTGTGTGTGTGTGTTCAGCTGTCCATGCCCATGATGGACGTGCACAGACCTTAGTGCTGACATACAATTAGTGTAGCACTGCTGTCCACATTTAGCTTCAAAAGAGTGTGTGAGCAGTGAAGTGTGTGTGTGTGTGTGATCAGCTGAGACTCTCCTGCTCTAACACAGTAACACACTGTGAACTCTGAGGCTGTCAGTGTTATCCATGTTAATGCATCAGTCCATCTGACACAAACCTCACTGTGAGGAAACGCTGCTTTATTCTTTTGAAATACTGCCCTACTTAAAAGCTTTAATTGGAGAGGTTGTTGTTGCCATAGCAACGTTACCCACTCCACATTTGTACACGGCTGGTAGAAACCGGAGAGAAGGAATGGCTGCCATAGATCCACACTCTTCAGATGGAAGCATGTCTGTACAAGTTGTTTACTGTTACTCCTTCACCATGAAATCACACCTGGATTCTAATTTGTCCATTTTGTGATTTCTGACTTGAGGGTGATTGTTGTATATTTTTTTGTTGCATATCAGACAGCAGGTCAGGTGTCAGACCAGCTTTAGACCCGACAAAATAAATCTCTCCCAACCAGCAAGGGTGACAAATCAGAGGTCAAATCAGAGGTCAAATCAGTGGTCAAATCAGAGGGTTAAATCAGAGGTCAAATCAGAGGTCAAATCAGAGG
>NW_019450872.1:0-794 GCF_002814215.2 Seriola lalandi dorsalis | reverse complement strand
ACTGACCATGTACTGACCCTGTACTGAGACCTGTACTGACCCTGTACTGACCCTGTGCTGAGACCTGTACTGAGACCTGTACTGACCCTGTGCTGAGACCTGTACTGACCATGTACTGACCCTGTACTGGGACCTGTACTGACCCTGTACTGACCCTGTGCTGAGACCTGTACTGACCCTGTACTGAGACCTGTACTGACCCTGTGCTGAGACCTGTACTGACCATGTACTGACCCTGTACTGGGACCTGTACTGACCCTGTACTGACCCTGTGCTGAGACCTGTACTGACCATGTACTGACCCTGTACTGACCCTGTACTGATGCCTCAGGTCAAGGTTCCCTAAGTTACACCTGATCAGTCTTTCTCTAAACCAGATTCTGGATCAGGTCTACTCTCAGCTCCATCCCTCTCTAATAGTTTTTTACTCAGCCTATGTTGAATCTGACACACATACTTTCAGACCGCAGAGCCTGAGTCCTGGACCAGGTCTGGATCTGGATCTGGTCCCGCAGCCAGTCTGTGGTTTGATTATGGGGGCTGGACTCTCTCTGCTGTTTCTATGAGTTTTTTAACAAGTGGGAACATGTGGACTCAGACCTGATCCACCAGGACAGGAAAACCAAGACCAGATTCATCTGAAGACTGGAGCTCAGGGTGTTGATGAGTCAAGGTTTTGTCCGGAGTTCACAGGCCAGCGTCTGGTGCCTGGACCTTGATCCACAGGACCCTGATCCACAGTCTCTTCATTGAGCCTCTGTGTCTCAAATAATTTCAGTGTCTCTGACATGAAG
>NW_019450871.1:0-916 GCF_002814215.2 Seriola lalandi dorsalis | reverse complement strand
TGCATTCAAATGAGCTGTTGCCTGGAGTCATTATCAACTCAACTAACATGGTAACTGTGCATTTGCAGAGACAAATACATTTATCACATTAAAAACCACAAGGTGTGCAGTTGGTCATCACATCAGGAGAGAATATTTTATTCTATAGGTTTTATTCTATGGCTTTCAATATGACATATTGAATTATATTCAAAATTATATGCCCTAATGTTACATAAATCATTATATATACAGTACAATTATATTTTATCCAAAAAAATGAACCAAACAAATGAGTCACTAATAGTGTGCAAACTTTTTTGATCTCCAATTATATGATTATTTGGCTAAAATGAAATGGACTTCATGCGTAACAAATGCAAAGACAAATATTTATCTGTCTTGATATCCTGTGTAAATACCCAATTATACAGTAAGCCACATTACAAGTGATACTAATGATGCGGTTGGTCACTTGAAAATTATTTCATCCAGGGTGGCAAATTACTGTCCTGTGGTTTCAATCACTCACCGGAACAGCTGTTCTTCCTCCAACGTGCGTATCTGAAAACCTTTAATAGGGAGACAAGCGTGAACTTTCATGTTTTATCCTTAAATAATTCTCTTTGATAGAAACAGAGCATAACAACCTGGCTTAGGTCTTCTCTTGCATTTTTTTGTTTGTTTTGTTTTGCTCTTCAAAAGAACTGACTCAAATGTGAACTGAGAGAAAGTCAGCTAGTTACTCAAAATTGTAACACAACGCAGTTGAATTGTGCTGTCTAAGGTGGTTTCTAAGGCACTCAATTTCTTCCTGAGTTAAATTTCTATTGTTGTTGCCTTTGAAATTCTCTCACATTCAAACAAATATGTGACAGGAAGTGATCACCTAATAAACATAACAGTCAGAATACGTGATGCATAAACTCATTATGCA
>NW_019450870.1:0-823 GCF_002814215.2 Seriola lalandi dorsalis | reverse complement strand
AGCCTAAAGAGTTAAGTTCTCAATTTTTGTATTTTAATAATTTCATCTTTCATGGGATGAGGGAGGTCCAATCATCCCTATCTGTATGGTCAGTGGAATCGTGGATGTATTACTGTGCAATTCAGTTGTAATTTACAGATGAATGGATGAGACTAGTGAATTGATATGTGAATGAACATGTAAAACATAAAAATCACAATAAAAACAGAATTGAAAAAAAAAAAAAGAAATATCTTTGGGGTTTTTGGTTGGTGGTTGGGCAAATCAAGTGATCTGGGCTCTGGGAAATTGTTTTTCACAGACTAAACAGTTCATATTGATCAAGAAAACAATCCGCAAACGAACTGAAACTGAAAATAATCATTAGTCGTGGCCCTCTAAAATCTATGCAATTGAAATAATCAGCTCAGTTAGAGTACCAGTGAGAGAATGTGTCTGTCGTAACATGGCGGGAATCTTCATGAAGCCGCTGATATGAAACGAAGCGAGGCAATTGTTGGGAAAGAGAGTCTGCGCTCAGCAAAGTATTTCCTGGATAAATAAGCTGTGATTGTCTGCAGCTTCTCAGGTTGAGGTGTGAGGTGAACAGAAGAAAAAGAGGATTCACTATCTTCTACGTGTGAAACGTGAGAGCGCATGTAATCGATTTGGCGTTGTTGTGTTTCGCCATAAATCATGTTAAACGCCGTGGGAGCAGTTAAACACTTGGCAGAGCACGGCGGAGAGGAGAGGGAGAGGGAGGGAGCAAAGGAGCATGGGATTGAAAAAAGAGGAGAAGTCTGTTTTAACATGAAGCTGTTACTTAAGTTTGACTGTTGACAGA
>NW_019450869.1:0-819 GCF_002814215.2 Seriola lalandi dorsalis | reverse complement strand
ACCAGTCCTGGATTCATATTGGCAATTTATGTGCAATCAAGACTCGCAACATAAGTAAAGTTAAATTAAGGGTAATATTCTGCCTGATGAAGTCTACAGATGCCAAGACATTTCCTGAGAATGATAGGATGGCTACGTCCTTAAGAACAAAAACAGTAAAAGAAGCTGAACCTTCTGCAATTCTATTTTGAAATGAAAGCAGAAAATATAAAGAAAGTAGACTTCATGGAGGTACATACAAAATCTACATTAATGCAGAATTTCAGACTTGATGAAAAAGTTTGACAAACCTTTGACAGATCTTTTCAAAGCTTTTGGGATGAGGTTGGTCTTGGCCTTTGTTGATGTGTTAATGATGAACTCGGGCTGACATATTGACATCAAAAGCTGTGGTTCACAGCTTCAGTACCATTGTGATGATGATGTGGACAAGTTACAAATGTTTCCTGTTTTATGTTGCCATCTCAACTCTAAAGGTGGTGACTCCAAAACAAGGCCAAAGGAAACAAAACCTTATTCTAAGCCATCATTAGGAACATTTACTTTGTAGCGTAGAAGCTGCCTCTCATAAAAAGAATAAGGTTGGGCGCCAGACAGGCAAGAGTTAATCGATCTTAAACCTATCAAATATTTAAATTATTTATATTAATTCCCTTTAGAGAGAGCACAAAAACCCAGCTGCTCGCTTACTTCAGGGCTACAAAAAATCACATAACCCAGGTGTCTCAATATTCATATATTAAATAAGTCAGCAACAAAAACAAATATCATCATCATCTTAATTAAATCATTAATACTGGTCTTTAGAAATCAATTTAC
>NW_019450868.1:0-857 GCF_002814215.2 Seriola lalandi dorsalis | reverse complement strand
CACTCATAATTGTAAAATATGTAAAACACAACCCATGTTCAAATTTACAGCTGAGAAGGAATCTAAGACATGGCTGCAATTGAACATTAGCTAAACAAAACTCCACGAACAGTGATTGACCAACCATAGCAACCGTAACTAGGCACAGCGGCTATGTGCGGCGTCTTTATTTTGCCTTTCCAAAGCCAAAAAAGCAAAAATTGTAAGGAATGAATTACACAATGTTTGTCTGCTCCAACGTCAGCTGCAAATGCTAGCATGTTTGGCTAACTGGTTTACTATTAGCACCAACCGAGCGTTGTACAACATAAGCATCCAGAATTATGTTAGAACTAAATAACAGTCTGATCTTTTAGTTTTCCTCATCGTATTTATAATAGTATAATATCTAGCATAAGTCTTAGTGCAATATAAATGTACCCACTAAAACATCAACTGGAGACAAGTTTTCAAACTCATCGAGCTAACATTAGCTTAATTAGCTAGCTTAAGCTAATCAAATTTGCCTGCGAATGCTCAGATGACAAAATGGATGATTGCTGCTAGAAATGAAAGACTCATTGTTTGCAGAATTACTGACAGCGTTGCGAGAGCTGAGAGCTTGACAAGCGTATCAACGGTAAGTGAAGGGGGGGCTCAGCGAACAGTCAGTTGTATAGGATCACATTGATGTTAGTCTGTCATCTGGAAGCATGAATTGCATGTGTCTTTGTTGTACAGCAAGTTGTGAGAAAAAAGCATTACTTACAGGTTCTTCAGCTCGCGGTAGTTCACAAGATCAAACTCTGTTATATTCTCCAGGCCTACTTGGTTTTCTATGTAACTGGTTAATAAGAAAGAGAGAGGGAGAGAGAGAG
>NW_019450866.1:0-904 GCF_002814215.2 Seriola lalandi dorsalis | reverse complement strand
CTTAAAACATACGAGAGCTTTTCCTGGTTTTACTTTCCTCTTGAATTGTTTTATTTCTCTTAAAATAACTCTGCATTGGTTTTTATTCCCCTGATTGTTTTTCTTCTCTTTGAAATCTATTGGTTTTTGCTGTCTTTGTCAATCACTTTGTAACGTAGCTTTTGAAAACTGCTCTACAAACAAGGATTATTTTTATTATTATTATTATTATTATTATAAACTGGTAGAATTCTTCTCATCTCACTCTTACAAAGAAAGAAAAAAAAGTATAAGTGTATTTCACAAAATGTCAAACTGTGCTTCTAAGAAAGAATAATCATTTGGATTGAATAACATAATTATGTTATTATTATGTTATATTATAAATATTTAGTGTAATAATGATGTAATGAATGTGGCGTAGTAAAAAAGAATCACTGGTTCAAATGCAAAAAAAAAAGAATATAGTAGACACTAAGTATCTGCCCTGTTGTTTCCCTCCATCGATGTAAACTGGCAAGATAATAGACATATGATGTAATGTTAGTCATTAATAAAGGAGAAATGTCTAACAGTCGATCCAGAAAAACAAAAGCCCCTTTGACTCCGAAAGGCTGAAATGATATCTACACCCCAATAAGCAAATAACACAGTGACTGATTTACCATTAGCTGTTACTTGCCCGGATATACAGAAGAATAAAAATGTCCCAGCAGAGGCTGCACTGAGAAATGAAAAGCTTCAGCTGTTTGCTGTGTATTCAGGTCACTCATGTTCCTTCATGCAGAGATTCTGCGTAAACCTTAAACACTGGCTCACCTGACGGCAGTGAGGGTCCTACAAACCACAAACTCCGACAGCTGAGCTCCAGTTTAATCAAGCTGTTAGAATAGAATATTGGTTAAAGTGTTGATTATGTTTGTTT
>NW_019450865.1:0-847 GCF_002814215.2 Seriola lalandi dorsalis | reverse complement strand
ATTGTTGGTGGAAAGACTGTGGAGGAAAGAGGTGAAGAGAAGAAAGGAGGACAACTTTTTCTATCTTCATTTATAACTTTTAATTGACATTATTTATTATTATTATATTTTATTTGTTGTATTTGGAGTGGTGCTTGTCACCTGATGTCTCATGATGATCTCAGTCCAGTGTTCCCTGTCTTTTAGCTCTGTGTTTGGTCTCCACCAGCTCCTGAGGTTGAGATTAGATGAACAGAAAAATAATTCTGATAATGAATTAATCGTTTCAATGATTTTTCAAGCAAAAATGTTGAAAAATGTATTTTCTCTAATTCTAGTCTGTGTTAGGATTTGCTGTCTCTCATAGTAGACTGAAAATCTCCCAGGGTTTGAACTGCTGGTCGGCCAAAACAAGACGTTTGAAGAGTCCCTGCGAAATTGAAATGGGCATGGACAATTTAATTAACAGTTAATTGAAACAACAACAACAACAACAACAACAACAACAACAACAACAACAACAACAACAATGCCCATTGGAATCGATAATGAAAATAATCGTTTGTTGCAGCCCTACTCAGGACTACTTTTAGTGTTAATTAATATCACTGTTGAAAATTGGACAAGAGGAAATGAACGGCTCATTTAGGCCAATGTATAGCATATAAAACACATGCCCATAACTTAGTAGCCCGCGTGCATCGAAACCCCTCCCCCTGAATAATGTTTTGTAGTCGTCATGGCAACACCAAGCTCAGCGGGGCTGACTGCTTAGTCGTGCTCGGTTAGAGAGACCCTGAAATCGGTAAAAACGTGATTAATTTCCCTCAGTATTATTTCTGTACGCCCCATTTTGAGGCGATACGAT
>NW_019450864.1:0-926 GCF_002814215.2 Seriola lalandi dorsalis | reverse complement strand
AATCTGTCATTTTCACACTTCATTTCTTGGAGTGTGGCCCATCCGCAGTCATGTTTGGATGTAGTATCTTTGCTGTATAGATAGTCCTAATATGAAATAAGTGCTATATGTCAACACAAGTGTGGAATAAAAAGGGCTTCCCAGAGGTGTTTTGGCTGCGAGACATAGAAACAGTTATATTCGTACTGAGAAGTGAAGCGCAGGATGCATGGTGGGTTAGTGATTTACCACTGTTGCCTCACAGTCCTGGGCTCAAACCTGACCCAGTTCTGTGTGGAGTTTACCTGTTCTCCCTGCGTTCATGTGGCCGAACTGGACACTTAATTTGAAATAAAGGGTGACTGTGGCTCAGGAGGTGCATGAACGGTGCACCCGACTCAGCAGTTACCTCTTGAAATCCAAGGTGAATTTAGCAGTAGCTGCAAACAACCTTGAGTGCGTTCAACTAAGCAGTTTTATATTGCTTTTTATTTTATTATTTTCCATTGTTTGTAAGAGGAAGAACGTGTTATTTCTCCTTGTTCTATTTCTTCTATGCATTCTCACTCTAAAACAAAGACAACTCATCTACAAACACACAAACTGAAGTACCTAGATTGATAATGACAAAAGTCATTTGGTTCCTGACTTACTTTTCAGTATTTATAACTCTCCTTTTTTGATTTCTCTGGCAGATTATGTTCTAACTGACATTTGTATATTTAAAACACGACTATAAAGTAATAAAAATTTACAGCTCTGCTATTTACTGACTTAAAGATAAAATAACTGTGGCCCTCTCCTGCACTAAGCCTGGTCTGAATGGTCAGCGTGAAAGCATTAACTCCACTTATGTAAAGTACCTGCTGCTGTGAGAGAGCAGGACGATAATTACACACTGTCAAAGTCCCAAAAGCCTGAGGCTTCAACAGTTTTACTTTTTTTCC
>NW_019450863.1:0-890 GCF_002814215.2 Seriola lalandi dorsalis | reverse complement strand
AGGTGTTCCTCTGAAGAACATTGTCATGACAGACTGACAGAGGAACTTGTGGTATGCTGATAACGCAGCGCTCTGCTTGCTACTGTAAAACACTGGGCGCAGATACCCCCATGTCATCCACCAATAGCAACAGCTGTGGCCGTTCTCCTGACCACAGCTCGGCCTTAATTTGAAAGGATTGAAAAAAAGTCTCTGCTTTCTTATAATTCCTTTTTCTACAATCAGGGGCAGAAAACACATCGATGCATAGTTTGAAATGAAGCCCAAAGCAGTGGGCTGTTTATTAACACTGCTGACGGAACCGAGATGCAGCAGATCACTGGAAAACAGAGTGATTTTAACCAGATTTCACCAGGTCTGAACCTCTATCAAATCAAGCATTAAATACAAAAATGGAGTTATATTTGAAATGCTCAACAAATGAATGGCAAACTAGAAGCACTCAGAGAGTGCAGACCTCCACCAAGACCAATGTCACAGAACAAACAGCAGACCTCAGAGAAAATAAGTTCAAATTCGGTAAATGATCCAGATCTGCCCCAAAATTGAATGGGTTCGTCCCTGGACCACGCCCCCACCCCTCCACCAAGTTTGGTGGAAATCGGTAGTATTTTGCATAATCCTGCTAAGAAACCAACAAACACACATGGGTGAAGACAGGACCTCCTTGAGTCTGGTCAACAGATAATTAAAGTGATAAGAAAATAAAAAATGACTATATGGATCACTCAGAAAACTATGACATTTGAAGTAAAAAACTTTTTTTGACTTTTCTCCAAATTTTGCTGTCTACTAGAGAAATACAGGATACCTGAATTTCTTCAGGCCTCTAAAAACCCTTTCAATCAACCACATGAGCTAATGGTTCGCAATTTTTCAAAGCCAGTTAC
>NW_019450862.1:0-777 GCF_002814215.2 Seriola lalandi dorsalis | reverse complement strand
TCACACAATCACTTTCACTATTACACACTACACACACACATATACGCAAACTTACAACCCGAGCCAGTGCAGACAGCTTATGGCATAATCAGTCTCGGCATCCAAACTGCTCTTTCTGTGTTTGTATGGCAATGCAGATTTACCAGCTCCTGATCTTTAGTTTCACCCTCATGCCCACTTTGGCACATAAACACGGGTCTGTTTAATCTCTCTGAGGTGCTGCTTAAAGCCTGCACCAAACAAAAAATACATTATACTATTAGTATATGAAATTATCATGGACCAAAATTGGAGAATTGAAATTGTATTGTTTATATACTGTATACTATATGTGGTGAAAAGTCCATTCCTCTACATTTCAGGGGGTGATATTGTACTTTTTACTATACTGGATTTTATGAGAGAGATAAATTGATGTGTCAGTTTACAAATTAAGATTTTACATTTTAAAAAATATATGTGAATGCAACACATTTCTAAGTGTGACTACCATCCTTTTTGGCTTGTGGGCACCTACAAAATAGCATCTAGCTGAGTCCCCTTGTCTTGTTGTCTTGACTTTTCTCCTCTTAAATAACTGTTTAACGGCTCTGAGAATATGTCATTCTACCGTTTTTAACTGTGGCTGGTCAATAAAGGAGCTATTTGTAAGTTTTGCTATCACTACATAGCTAACATTAGCATTAGCAGCTGTTTACTTACCTAGAGGAAACGTTGCAAGTTCAGCATCAAACTTTATTCTTTTACTCACGAAGAGCTGTCTCCAGCAATTTAAAA
>NW_019450861.1:0-946 GCF_002814215.2 Seriola lalandi dorsalis | reverse complement strand
TTGCGAGGCCTAGATTGAACGCTGCTCACACTGAAAATTGACTTCATGGAAAAGAATAGACTGTTCATGTAGACTTTGTGGAAATAGGAAAATGCCATATTTTCTTAAGTCTGTGGTTTGTTTTCTCTTTAAAGGAAATGCACAAAGGAGAAATTTGTTTGACGTATTTCACCAACATTAGAAAATCCATCACTGTCTGAAGCTCTGTCCCCCGGGTTAATGCAATGCTACAACTATTTCATCAGCAGTTCGCATTCACAGGCTGTATATATATATACACAACATACCTTGGTAAATTAAGCTTGGAAAATATTTTCATTGTACAGGGTGTGTATCTTGTAGGTTTTGGATAACTTCATTTTCGCCCAATCCCTTGTGTTTTTATGTACAGTGTATAAAGAATATATAAAGAACAACTAAGTAATTCTGGCCTTTTTTCACACACAGTGGTAATGTTGTCATGAAGAATAATATGGTTCAGCTTGATTACAAGGATAGTGTCTTCAGAAACCAGGGCTTAGAATTCATTTCAGTTCACACAAACTGTTTATTTTTCTGGGATCAGTTCACACAAATGCAGATTTATTCAGAGACCCAAAATGTGAGATTTAAAGGTGAGAACACATCTTCAAGTGGGTGTAGAACATGTAGCCAAAATACAAAAAGGAAGAAAAAAAAGAAGTTTGCAGTGTCACGCAGGATACTGAGCTCTTAAAATCAGCTTCTTATTGTGTTCTACATCACTCAGACAATATGCAATATGAATGAGCTAATTTCAAATGCAGCTACCATTTGAATGCAGTCACAACTCTTAATAAATATCCTGAGTCGGGAGTTCATTTAGGATCGATACTTAAATTTAAACACTGCAATGCTTTAAAACATGGACAAAATAAATATGCATGGATCAGTGTAAACACAAACGTTTGCACTCCCGTGTAAACAC
>NW_019450860.1:0-928 GCF_002814215.2 Seriola lalandi dorsalis | reverse complement strand
TTAGCTCCTCTATATGTGAAAACAGACACAAGTTCACAAGCACAATTACATACAAATTAACAATCTAGAAGATGCTAAAAGCAGCTAGTTTCTACAATACCTCAAATATGATGCAAAGTACCATTCTATCTATGAACTGTGATTGAGATGTAATTGCAAAATAATTCCCATTCAGCACGGGCTGTGCTTGCAACAATTTATGGCATTTGAATCTCAATAGATTTCATTCTGTACCTCTGGGGTTAACACCAGCTTGTGTGTGTATATACAATGTGTGTGTGTGTGTGTGTGTGTGTGTCTGTGTGTGTGTGTGTGTGTGTGTGTGTGTGTGTAATCTTGCTGATGCATGCAGATGCACAAACAAGTGAGTCAATATCTGCTTAACAAGCACGTCATCAAGGAAAAACGCTGACCTCTGATTAATCTGTAGCATTGCTCAGCCCCTCTTCATACTGAACTTACAAGTGCAGCTCAGTCAAGGAGAAAATGGAATTTTGGGTTACTTAGCAACAGTGAAGTAGTAATTACCACAGTAATTTGGTAGGAACGACCACCTTTTTACCAGGTAATGATTTTACAGCATTTGCTTCAGATTTTTCAACGAGTGTCATTATAAAAACAAAAGAGGAATGGGTGATTTTACATTTTCCGCCTCTGGTTTAAAGTGACAAACCACCTATTTTACACATGAAGATCAATTTAGGGTTACTTGGCCTGTGAACATTTGCATGATGTCTTCTCTGTGTTATCAAGTCAGAAAATGGCTCCTGCTTTGGCTTGGAGACTAGAAATTTCAAACAGATGGAGGTGGAGACGTGGGTGTTAACCAGGCACAGGGAGGATAATGAAAGACGAGAGATTCTCAACAGATGGCTACAACCTTTAAGGCCAGGGTCAATTTCGAGGGAAAACTGATGATCATACAACT
>NW_019450859.1:0-848 GCF_002814215.2 Seriola lalandi dorsalis | reverse complement strand
TGCATGCGTGCGTACATGCATGTACCATCTGCTGCTAACGAGCTCAGAGCGAGCGGGGTCCAGGTGTGGGAGTGTTTAGTGTACACTGGGGGGCAAGTGAGCCTCCTGTTTGAGATATAAACACACAGGATCTCCTAATACAGCATAATCTTGTGTGCCAACAGGCTAGACTCGACTAGCATGAAAGAGATGCCTTTGACCTTTTAGAGTTTCAGTCGGTTATTCGTTGGTAACCATGCCAACAAGCTGTTTTCAGCAGAGCGGTATAAATTTAGGGCAGTGGCTTTGCTAACAAACACAAAGAAAGAAAACAGTGCAGTGTAACCGAATTTTTGGGATTTAGCCACAAAAAGGTGCATTTTTAGATTTAGCCGGCTTAGTGTGGACGTTTTCTTCCGACAGTTGACACCATATGTGCAATATACTGTATTATATTTGGACTATAACTTCTAAAAATAAGGATGTATTGGACCAGGGCAGTGATCTAAATCGCCTTGCTGTCGACTTGTATGTACGTATGTGCATGGGTGTGGTTTCTCCGTGTTTCAGCAGCATGACAGCAGAAGTTCATACTCCCAGCTGTCAACAACTCGTGGTAGCAGTAGTTAGAGTCTCACACACGTTCCTCCTATGGTTTGTGTTGCGTCCACCTACACACACGCACCACATCTTTAACAACTTCTCTGCCAGCTCTCCCTCTCCATCTTATCTGTTCCCTTTCCTCCCATGGGGGAGTCAGCAAGATTTTTTTATTTTTTTTTTTAGCAGGAAGACAGGGTGGATAAAGGGTGCGTTACGCCTCATCGTGCCAGGGCGTGGGGGTGAGGTTGCCAACGGGAGGTGGGCAT
>NW_019450858.1:0-745 GCF_002814215.2 Seriola lalandi dorsalis | reverse complement strand
ACAGATAGATAGATAGATAGACAGATAGATAGATAGATAGATAGATAGATAGATAGATAGATAGATAGATAGATAGATAGATAGATAGATAGATAGATAGATAGATAGATTTTATTAGAAGTTATTAGTTACCAAACAATCATAAATGATTCTGGCTTTGTTTTAAAAATGTACATTTATCATCAATCTCAGGAAATATTTAAAATATATTGATTTATAAATTATATCGAAGACTTACTATTTAAGTATTTGATGTTATATTGATGTTATTATTTAATTTTAACTCACACATACACACCCAAAATAAACCTTTTGGATTGAATTATTTTATCTATTTATTTGCTTCTTGCTTGCTACATGAAGTTATATACACTTTTTTTACTATTTGCATTTACTCTGAATTTATTGTAAATTGTGAGTGTTCGTATTCGTGTCAATAAAGCTATTTGAATTCGCATGTATGTGATTTTGTGACGTAATGAGTTGTACGTCAGGGACTCCCCCCTCTTTATCGGTATATCCAATCACGTGTTGGGATCGGGATGAGGTGGCATTAAACGCCGGAAGACGAAAGTGTTTATAACACGAAGCTAAGCTAACAGGCTAGCTGACTTGACAGAGTAGCGTCTGTTTCCTTCGCCACCGTATTTCTCTGAGTTTGTGGAGTTTCTCAGGTGAGTCCCAACCTGCCAAATGAGTAGTGTTTTATTTTTATAATAGCCTGCTGAAGGAAACGCCTGCTAAC
>NW_019450857.1:0-887 GCF_002814215.2 Seriola lalandi dorsalis | reverse complement strand
AGATAGGGAGTGTCTCAAACCATTAACTGATATATATACTATAAGATGAATCAATGTAAATACCAGCGGATCCTCTTGACTGGTCACCATCTCCAGAGTCTCATCCAGATTTCCAGAGTTCGGTTTTTTTCTGAAAAAAAAGAAGAGTAAATGTAATTAAACAGCAAGAAATTTACATGTATAATTATCCACTAACAAAACCTAAAAAATAATTAATGAAATTAATAGTGCACCTGTGGCATTTTTTTGCGAAACAGCAGATGATTGCTGAAAGAAGAACACCAATCAAAAAGGCAATGATGGTTTCCAACCGTGAAACACTTTTTAATAATGGATCGGGTGGTTCTGCAATCAGAGGGAACAAAAGAAAAAATGTTGATGCCCATGTGTTTCTGAACAATTATATACATGCGAAAGCTTGCCCAATATGTGTCTGAACAAAAGAGAGGTAAAATAGGTAATAAAAATGTCATAAAGCAGTGATCTATGGTAGCAGTGTGTGGTTGAGAACATGTACCACCTTGTGTTATTTGGATGGTGAGGTTTTCTTTTGCTTCCTCATTTTCATTGCTGCTGACACACTCAACAACAGTGTTGCTGTGATCTTTTACAGTGAGAATGATGGTGCTTTTGACTGTGTGGTTTGTCACAGTGGTAATGACTGAGTACTCAGTGTAGTTCTTCAACAGCGGCCATTTGATGGTGGGTAAGGGAAACCCCTCAGTGATACACACACAGGTCACAAGCTCCGACTGAACCTCACATCTAGAGTTTTTTGAGATCTTTGAAAACCCTGTAAACACACAAGCAGGATCACAACATCACAACAATATGCTGACAGATTAAAATGTGAACATAAACATCCTTCTCAAAAAGATTAGTACAGT
>NW_019450856.1:0-879 GCF_002814215.2 Seriola lalandi dorsalis | reverse complement strand
TTAAAATACATACTTTTTTATGGTTAGAGGACCTTCGTTGTCATGGTTACAATACTAAACATGCAGTTAAATAAAAGAAACAATGACTATTGAAAACAGCGGCCTGCCATGTCAGAGTCCACCCAGACCTCCTCCCTACACAGACTTTGTGCCACTATACACTTCGTGACACGACTTCCTCCTTTGCTCCCGTCGTAATTACTACGGCCACTAGAGGTCGTCCAGCAATAAAACCTAACCGTGGATCATGATGTGGATCTTGAACTCCATCAGCTTCCTGTCATCTGCTCAGTTCACTGTGATACTGAAAGCAAAGTTTACTTCATCCTTACTTTGTATCCAAAAGAATCACCATGGTTACAATGAAGCATGGTTTTGCTTTTTGGTTTTTTTTAATCACACCTGACCATCACCAGCTCTCAGCACAGTCAGACCACAATTCACTTCATGCTGAGACATTTTCACCTCCAGTCGTGAACTCACCCTCCTACTTCACTTCACATTCAATCTGACTGAACACACAAAATCACAATTCTCTCCAATGTCCAGCTGATCAGAGAGAGGGGTAGGGGCTGAACTACTGTTGTTTATATTCTTCAACGGCAGGCGTCTGTACTACGAAGCAGGATTTGAGGTTATCGAGGTAACTTCAGGTTATCTGGGTTTTCAACAGTGGTTCACTTGTTACCAGGGTAAATTACCATGGTAACTGATCCTGAACTCCTAACCTGCTCCAGAGCAGGTTAACTTTAGAGGATCAGATCAAAACCTGTCAACAGCCAGACTATCGACCAATCAACTCACTGGAGTCATCATTCCTACAGGATCCTGACAGGGACAAAAGAGTTTACAATAAAGTGATGAGTAACAATGACAGTA
>NW_019450855.1:0-900 GCF_002814215.2 Seriola lalandi dorsalis | reverse complement strand
GTCACTTCCTGAATGAGTCTCAGCCACTGAGGTGCCAGACAGCCAAACTGGTGTATTGTCACATATGAAGCTTATAATTAACAACACATTCCCCAACAACACTTACTGTAAACAACATCAAAGAACTGTAATTGAACTACCTACATTGGCACATAGGGCCTTTTATACACCTGGAATGGTAGTTCCCTTTGTATCTGTGATACTTGTTTATAAAATTGAAAATCAATTCATTCATAAATAAAATAATAATAATTAATGATAATAAAAATTAAAAATGAGGGTTGGTCAGACAGTGGCCTAAACCTGATCCTCTTACGGGTCAGTCAGATCAGTGCATCCCAACACTAATCACTAATCATTGGCAGTAGAGGACACAGAGATAATCACCACTGGACACAGTCAGTTTCTTATTTTAACAGCATATGGAAGATTTTTATGACAACAACTTATAATAAGAAAAGGTTGTTTTAACGAGATTCTTTGGTTTTATGAAATAATGAGAAAATGTATGTTTATTAATTGGTTTGTTTTCTGTGAATTCCAGTGAACTTCATCTCTCAGCATGGTTTGAGAATCCCAACTCCAATCCTGATCATTTCATATGAGACGTTTCGACTCCACGCTGAGGTGCTGCACAAAGGCAAGGTTGGACTAGTCATCTGTGACGAGGTATTTATCTCATTCATTACACTTGAGAGCTGTTTGTGACTGTTGTCTCCATGGTGTGACTCTGATAGTTGTGTGTGTGCAGGGCCATCGGCTGAAGAACTCTGACAACCAGACATACCAGGCCCTCAATGCTATGAGTTCCCAGAGGAGAGTGCTGATATCAGGTACTCCCATCCAGAACGACCTGCTGGAGTACTTCAGCCTGGTCCACTTTGTTAACGCTGGGATCCT
>NW_019450854.1:0-921 GCF_002814215.2 Seriola lalandi dorsalis | reverse complement strand
TTCTTGTCTATTTATTTTGGATTGTTTCACCCAGGTGCAGCCCAGGGAAAGTGGGTGGGGTGGGAGGCTCTAGGATTGGAGGGCTCAATAAAAACCCTTGCTCAGGCAGCTGATGAATGCCAAGATGTAAATGGATCAATAGGAGCAGCATGTTTGTAATTCAGGTTAAAAGAATCCATGTTTAATATTATAGATGTAAGCAAAAGCTTTTTGCTGCTGTTTTATAACTTATCAACCCCCAATACTGGGAGAAAAATACACATTTGATCAATCAATAAATAAATAAATAATAATTCTAAATATATTGATGACAAACTGGGTCTTGGGGTCATGCTCCAAACTGCTGGAGTCACCTCACTGGGAAACTCAGGTAGTGAATGCAAATTTTGTAGTTACTTGGTTAAATATTGTGTATTAGTTTAGAAGGAGTTAAGTTTTATCAAACTACAGTGTGACGACCCCTCCACCAGGACACTAGGTGTCCCTGTTTCTTTTTGTTTTCCCTCTTCAGGTGCTGAATGCAGGGAATATAAATAGTAACCTACCTTGTCTAAATACACCAGGGATAGGTGAGCATGTATCAAAGAGTACTGTGAGTGTACAACTTTCATTCAAAACCTGCAACTGGTCAATTCAGAAACCAGAGATTCAACACAGGAGGAACTAACCACAGGCATCACTTGCTAAAGTATGTGACCACTGATGAAAAGTAACTAAACAGATTTACTCAAATGCCATCTAAAAAGTATCATTCTTTTAATATCAATGGTATTCTACACTTCCATTTGATTGCATTACATCAAAAATATAGTATTTATTTTACAATTACTTGAAAGTTTGAGTTATTACTTACTTTGTAGATTAAGATTTTCTGTCTGTTTTTCTATATGTTGTAAAGGCTTCTTCCTAAATTATGCGACA
>NW_019450853.1:0-1109 GCF_002814215.2 Seriola lalandi dorsalis | reverse complement strand
ATCAGTTTTATTATCTATTAAATTCTGCAGATTCAGATTAATGCATAAAATGTATTAATGTTAATGTCAACGGTGGAGGTGAAACTAATGGTAATGTCTAAGTATACTTTTGAGTATATAGATCTGTATAACGCAACGTGAGCCTGAAAAGTAGTGTATTTCTATTTTTACTTAAGTTTGATTTACATAACACAACATTGTATGGTTTTTTTCCTGTGGACAGTAGCCGTTGCTCTGCTAACAGTTAATGGGGACCAAAATAAATAAACAAATAAAAAATTTGCTGTTGATAAATGAAATGCTGCAGATCAGCGGGAGAAAAAAGAGAACAGAAAAAAAAGCTTGTGCTCCATCTGCTCGCCTTGCCTCTCCACCTCCCTCATCTTCGTCCCTCCATCCTTGTTTTACACTTCTGTCTTTCTCCCACGTTGCCCCATCCTCTCTCCCTTTATGCTTTGCTTACAGACCCCCCCCCCATGGTCCCTCCTTCCCCTCCTCTGACATTCTCCCCTCCTTATCGCCAATACCCCACACCCACCCACCCCTCCCATCACTGCCCCACCTCTGACGTCTCCCATCGTTATCCATCTGCTCTGCTGCGCCAGTATGTAAAGACACAGCCAGGTGCGTGCACACACACACACTGTTATATATCTAAAAACTGTTCATGTAACATGAACATTTATGAATGAAGTTGGTTTAGAGGAAGCAATGCTGTTATTATATTATACTATAATATAGTATAATATAATATAATATAATATAATATTCTCCTGTAAAGTTTCATTGTAATTGAAGTGTAATTTTTAGGCACATATTGTGTAGGTATAATGAGTAAAGTGTGTGTTTATGTGTGAAGGGTGGGGGTGGGGGGTGTCAAATGCGTAGACACGTTTTTTTCCTTTTTCTATTTTTTTTGTTTTTTGACGTCACCTGAGCCCAATCAGCAGTGTTTGTGAGTGTGTTTCATATGATTATTATTTCTTTAATATTTAACTTTTGTATCATTATCATTAAAGTGCATCATACACACAGCATGGTACTGTAGGGGTTAGTGTCAGGTTAGTCTCAGGGGTCACATATAACAAAGCATGATGACACACACGCAC
>NW_019450852.1:0-857 GCF_002814215.2 Seriola lalandi dorsalis | reverse complement strand
TCTCAGTCTCTCGAACTGGATTTGATAAATCAACAGAGCTGTTTTAGCGACGGGGGAAATATCAACGTCTACATGTCGCCTGACAACTCGCTCGACACGAAACATGCGATGGTTTAATTTTCGGCCCCCAAAGTTCAATGTCTGGCTCCAAATCCTAACAGCCATTCCTAACCATGAACCCGATCCCCTTTTTAATCTCTTTCCTTTTTTTCCTCTTATTTATTTATTGATCATATTGTTGTAGTGATTCTTTGCACGTACAGAACACATACACATGCATGGATTTCTGCACCGTAACACCCCCACCTTGCAATTCTGCCTCACCCTGTTTTTAATGTGAAACTTGTGTCACTGTATTCATGCCCTGTCATGTCTGTCTATGTTGAATCCCCTGTTATTTTCTCCTGCTTCACCCCTATAGAATAAGTAGGTGATTCAACAGCCCCTTGGTTTCAAACTGATGAGATATACTGCACACAGGTAGTTTGGGCTTTAGAAAGGCAGAACACATAAAGCTTTGTCTTTGTTTCTTGCAGATAGGATCCATTCAACAGTTGTTTTACATGCACTCTTCCTCTGCAGCACCAGCCACTTTCTATCAGCCGTTGTGCTGTTTGTCCTTGGTTCTCTCCACTAGAGCAGATAAGGTGGCAGCTACCAACGTCTCAGACAGTAACATAACATTTTCCTGTATGAGTCACAGTCCACAAAACTGAAACACGGCAACGATTTACATCTGTGCAACAAAGAAATGATTTTGTGTTTGCATGTGATGAAGTAGCAACAGACTGAACAGCAAGAAGCATCTTGTGTGATAGTCATAATGAGATTTGTCTTAATTTGTTAAAGTTTTTTTT
>NW_019450851.1:0-1013 GCF_002814215.2 Seriola lalandi dorsalis | reverse complement strand
AGAATTGTCTGTTTTGATCATCTCTCTTTTCATAAATAAGTAATTCTGTTTGAACCACCTGACTCCAGAACCCTCTGGAAATACTGTGACACGTAAAGAAGTCTTAATATGGGAGATAGATATACAACCTTTATGTTTTACTATACTAAACTAACTTTTCATGACTTATGCCTTAATTAAATTAAACATTTTATGCCTGACTTTTTTTGTTTGTTTTTATGAAATTTTTGATGCCTTACTGTCCCCTGACATTTTTGTGACTTTTTCGAAGCCTTACTATATTATGAGATTTTTATGGCGTTTTTGTATCTTTAATCCCTTTCTATTCTATAATGTTTTTTCTACCTTACTATACTATTACTTTTTTATGACATTTTTATGATGATTTTATGAAATCTTTGATCCCGTACTATTTTATGACTTTTTATGCCTCATTATACTATAACTTAATTTGGCTTACTATGCTTTGACTTTTTATGGCTATGTCGTTTTTATTACTTTTTATTCCTACAAGTTAAGTTGATAAATAATTTCAATAAGTTAAAGATTATAAGAGTTTAAAAAAGTGGGTTTCATAAGTTAAAAGGTTAAAAACCATCGATTAATCTGTATTAGCTCATGTTCTGTGCTGCCACCTGCTGGTCACAGATTAGACTGTTGACGGACACTGCTCGATGCTTGTATCTGTTGGAGGTTTCTCTGTCACGCTTCTGCCTTGGAAATCATGTGTCTTTGAGTAGTATATGTAGATTACTGCTATATTCTTAAAGTATTTACATATTGAAGAGTTTTATCGGGTTAGCTAAACATGTGCTCTGCTAATTTGCAGCAGCTAGCTCTGTTGACAATTGGCTTGTGGGTTGTAGCTATTGTGGTAGTTAAGCTATTTTCCACACAGTACAGTGCCTGTTTTGACATTGTTAAAGCGTGTGTGTATAATATGTCATTTCTACATGTGCATGGAACATTTTGTGTACTGATTTATGTTTTATCTCTGTAATGTTTCAGTTTTA
>NW_019450850.1:0-813 GCF_002814215.2 Seriola lalandi dorsalis | reverse complement strand
AAGAGTCACACTTTTGACATAGGCCATTATACAACCGGGGGTAGAATTGCATGTTCCCCTCAACTGAGGATTCAGGCGATTTTACCAGAGGTGGCCAGCATCATGAGGGGGTGATTTAGGCAAAAAAACCATTTTTGTCAAAACATGACTTAGGCCATTATTTTAGGAAGGTGACGATATGTGAATTTTCTTCATAAATGACTTGACAAATTAAAAAAAACTTGCAGAGGAGGTGCATTCACATGGACAAATATTCACAATAGATCTATCCTTTGGGTCACAATAAAGAGGTGTAATAATGATTTACAGAAAAATTACTCCAATGTGCCTGAATATTGGGTTTTCCCTTGACTCTGAGTTTGTTTTTTTTTAATTTCATTTTATTCATGTATAAAATAATATAAAATCCTGAATACTGAGACTGAAACAAAGCAAAAATCATAATCTCATCAACATTAAAATCCAAGTTACACATTACTGAATCAATAATTTAACACTCTGACAGGAGTCATAATAATAAAGCTACTTTTATTTTTGAACATAATAACTGTGTTTGTTGCAGGATTTAATGTGGCATTACTTAATTACGGTTTTGAGGTTTTGACGACACCGTACCGTAAGTGTTACTTAGGTTTGCGACAGTTTTGACGCATAGTGGTAAGATATGGGAGCCAATCAGAGAGCACATCACATGTTTAGTGTTTTGTTCGTCACGCAGATAAGTGACCACAAAACCTCAGAGGAACCCGCCAGTGATTCCTACACCTTCAAAATAAAATATGTTCTGCTTTGCACTAATTTAAATCTTTTACC
>NW_019450849.1:0-883 GCF_002814215.2 Seriola lalandi dorsalis | reverse complement strand
CATTTTCCTGTGACTCCAACAGGACATTCCAATCTGTTCACTCAAAACAGTCTTTTAGACACTCACTGGCCTCCGGCGTCCAGTTCCTGAATGAGCGGGTGGTTGCAGCCTGCCTCAGTGCACAGGGTTTGTAGGAAGGCTGAAGAAAAAACAGATTATGATCTGATCTACCAAGTGGTGGTAGAGCTGAAGCAGTGTAGGCCTCCTTGACATTTGCATACAACACATCAAGTGTCTTATTTTCCCTTGTGGGACAGTCAACATACTGAGTGAAGCCAGTCAGGTGAGAGGTGAGGGTGACATGGTTAAAATCCCCCGATATTGCAGTGAATGCATCAGGGTGCTGGGTCTGTACTGCAACAGTCTTGTGAATGACGTCACACACGACTGCAGGCTCTGCTCGTGGTTGAATGTAAACAGTGGTGAGGATGTGAGAGAACTCCCTCAGTACGTAATACAGTCAAAGACCAACTGCCAGCAGATCTTCTCCTTCACTGTGATGTGACCGGGGGTGCACCATCTATTGTTCACAGGCAGAACCAGTCCTCCACCTTTATTCTTCCCACTTGCTCTGGCGTCTCTGTCCGCTCGCCCTGCAGTGAAGCCGGGTAAATCCACACAACGGTCGGGGGTGTTGTCGTTTAACCAGGTCTCTGTGAAAGTGCCTCCAGTTCATCACACTTTTTAGCCAGGGAGTTGACATTTCCCATGAAGATCGATGGTAGAAAAGGCTTATATCTCCATCTCCTAGCCTTTAGCTTAGCCGCGGCTCTGCATCCACAGCACGGCTTCTTCAGCTCAGCCGGTATGGGATGTTTAACTCCATATCTGGTAAACTTTAAAGCCAGGAGTTCTTCCTTTGTCTACATTATTTTCTCCATCG
>NW_019450848.1:0-778 GCF_002814215.2 Seriola lalandi dorsalis | reverse complement strand
ACCCAGCACCGGCTGGAGAGACTATATATCTCATCAGGCTTGGGAATGCCTCAGGGTCCCCCAGGAGGAACTGGAAAGCGTTGCAGAGGAAAGGGACGTCTGGACTACCTTGCTTAAACTGCTGCCACCACAGCCGACCCCGGATAAGCCGCAGAAAATGGATGGATGGATGGACATTGACATTGCCAGCAAACATAGTTTTCAAAATTCTCTTTTGTTTCAGCGGGTTCCACAAAGTTTCCAGAGAGGAATATGATATATATATATATATATATATGTTTTTTATATATATATGAGTGGAATACAAACGGTCCCCAGTACCACGCTATTTGACACACTTTGACATAATTATGCAAGTCAGGTTACACTGGTTGTTACACATTCAGCCCTAACTGTGTTAATTATTTTAAAGCCATATTATATAATGTGCTGATCTCAGAGCTGTTGTCTATTCACAGTAATAAATCTATGGTTTGGAGTGAGTGTGTATGCGTTACTCTTTTCATCAGGGCTGTTTTCCAAATGCCCTGCAACATAATAACTGTACTTCTGCAATTATAGTCCTTTCCATTAAGTGCATTATTTTTGTAGACAGCGTACATTGATGGGGTTGAGTGCATTTTCCAATTTGATCACACTTTCAAAATGACTGTCAGTCTGACAGTCAGTGATGAAGGAAGGAGGAAGAATGAGGGGACAGGGACCGAAGAGGACTTCTTTCTTTTGTTCTTTCCTTTCTATCTTATTTATTTACTGCCAACATCACATAGTGAGCAGT
>NW_019450847.1:0-871 GCF_002814215.2 Seriola lalandi dorsalis | reverse complement strand
GATGAGAAACATATGTCCGATGACAAACGATGGGATTGATACAGATGCTGATTACACACAGGTTTCATGCTGCCATATTCTTTAGGAAAGTCCCAATGACTGTGTGTCCAACAGAGAACTAAAGTGAGCTGAACCAGCACATCTGCTCAAAAGGAGATGGTCTACAGAGCAACCTCACAGGAGAGTGACCAGCAAGCAAAGCATTTTAGGAAACACTGACAATGCCATTGTTGGACTTTTTTTCCTTTTTTTTTTTTTTACATTTCTTGTTCTTGTTTCTTGTTGTTTCTTCTTCAGATTCGGAGGAACATGTGGAACAGGACAGTCTTGTCAACCTGTTATGACCTAATCAATCTTAACATTTCAAAGAGTGTAGCCACTAAAATTGAGCTTGTTAATACTAATGATAACATTGAGCCATTCCTATTGTACTAACTTATGCCAATCATTTCTATTAACCAGTCCAAACCAGGTTATGATCATTTAGTTTGCCTGAAAATACAATGCTTCAACTCCATGGTTGCGACTTGCTCTGACATCAAACTGTTTTAATTGGTCCTAATCCACATGACACAGCCAGTCCAAACTTTACACTCCTCCAGAGAACCAGGAGACGTGATAGAGATGATCTCCACTGAAAGTTAAAGAAGCTGTGGTTAAGGTTGTTGATAATGAGGCAACAGAAATGAATAAACCTTGTGTATCAATGTGAAATGTAAAGCTGCTTGTATCACAATGATACAAAGGCTCTTATTGTTCGTTCTTGCTTTTAGAAAAAAAGTTTCAAAGTACTCAACTGAAGCAATCACTCAACACTGTTCGTGCTAACATGTTTGCATGCAGCTTACTTTATTGGCCTAAAACAGTATCC
>NW_019450846.1:0-852 GCF_002814215.2 Seriola lalandi dorsalis | reverse complement strand
AGTCAAGCACTTATGGTACTATGTCAAGCTTTGACTGAATTATAAACAATACTTTCATCATTTCCTGGTGTTGACAGTTTATATGTTGTAGTTTTCTCTGTAGCACAGCTGTCAGCTGACTGAACTCACAAATTCTGTAGCATGCACAAAAGGTAGGTAGAATGGACTGAAAGCTGACACTGAGTACATTATGATAGCCACAAGTGATTGAAAACTGCAATACAACGATTAAACGCTTATGTTGTTTTTCTGAAAGTTAATGAGTAACCAGATTTAATGGTTTAGATATGACAAATGATTCTTTACTGAATGAAATCTGAATTTTGTTTATTGAAAACAAAATATATATTTGTGTATATTTTTCAATATGGAATATGTCTGTCCTGTGCCTGAAGTTTACTCCACTTTCCAGTCTTCAGTGTCACACGGTACAAAGTGTCGGGATTCTGAGTGATCAAATTTGACAAAATATGACACTAATAGCGACTCAAATGGATTTTCTTGGGCAGGGACACAAATTCTGCTTCCAAACTAGTAATAAATAGCACAAATGTGACAGAAACCTCTCTTTACTCTACAGGTTGAGACTAATTTCAGCTTTCCTTTGTCAAGTCTTAAATTGATTTTCCACAAGCAAAATAGTGGCCAAATATCTTCTCTGTGTGGTAGAAACTTAACGTTTATTTGTTGAGGCTGCACAATGTCTATGCATTCTCTTATCTTAAGTCAATGAAACATATATACTCTCATTTCATTACGATGCCTTAAAATTGCTGCAAAATTTTTTGACTTGTTATTCTTATCAGAATGTTTTTTTTTTGTAAAGTGTTTGTATTTAACATTTGTAGATTT
>NW_019450845.1:0-817 GCF_002814215.2 Seriola lalandi dorsalis | reverse complement strand
ATCCAATTTTTAATTAATTAATTTATAATTGTATAAAATATAGATATAAAATATATAAATATATACATATATTAAAATCTATAAAATAAAATTTACAAAAATATATCAAGAGTAATAACTATAGCATTCACTGCCAACAGGTTGGATTAAGTTAAGTTTAAAAATCCCCAGGTTGGAAAATATTCACTATTTTATATATAATATTACATATATAATAATGACACCTCCCTCAAGCGGGCGAGGAAAAACTCCCAAACAAACCCTTTAGCGGGACAGAGTGGAAGAAACCTCTGGAAGGACCGGACGAGAGGGAACTCCCTTCCAGAGTTAGTTCAGCGTCTAATGGGCAGCAACATAAACACGTCCTGTGTATTGTTGCACATTAAGAGTATTAAAGCAATTTTCAGAGGAGTAATATTTACAGGAGGGAAGTCTGGTGCTCTTTACGAGTAACTCTCCCAGTACCTCCTCCTCTCCTCTGGGAAATACATGCAAACTACAGCGGGCGAGTGTTTTCTTATTTTTACCACCTTCCCGCTCCGTGGCATCGGGTCATTCCTCACTCGGTCCTTGAATTGTGGAGACGTGCTGCTGCATCCATGGCCTAGGGTCAAAACAGAAGAGACACGTGTCCATTTCTGAGACGTCTTCCAACTATTTAGTATTGCGCTTATAATTCAGAATTTGCTTTAAGACGGCGAGCTTTGCCGCCGCAGCTGTTTTTAGTAAACACATCGGCAGCCCGGGCCGACAAACGACAAGGACATGACACAACTGTTGCACCTCGCTCAGTCTTTACCTTCGGCCTCCCCTCCCC
>NW_019450844.1:0-704 GCF_002814215.2 Seriola lalandi dorsalis | reverse complement strand
GTTATAAGAAGCGCTGCTTCTTCAGGGCAGCCTGGACGTTACAGTCACTCGATATCAAAGTGATGGCAGTCTGACTGGGCTGGGGCTAGCTGGTTAGCATGATATACTGTAAATGAAATAGAAGCTAAACAAAAGGGTTGCTCTCTACTGCTGGAGTCGGCTCATGCGAGTTTGATGCTGACTGTTTCTTCTGGACTGATAAGTAAACAGCTGTTAATGCTATCGTTGGCTATGTAGCAATAGCAAAACTTACAAATAGCTCCTGTAAGTGCTTCTGGCATTAGAAAATAAGCCAGGACTGCTGGTATTAGTCACTCAGCTGCTTAGACAGTAAGTACTCAGAGACCAGAAAAATGGTGCATAATCATATCATGTTCATGTTTTGTTTATTCCATAAGTGTAAATGTGACAGTTTAAGACATGAGCTTTAAAAGCCAAACTCAGGTCAGTCAGTGCTGATACTGATACTGATGCTGATACTGATACTGATACTGTCTGCAACAAGTGTGGAATTTAGGGTCTGGAGTTTAAGAAATGCTAACAAAACATTTTAGCAGCAGGTTACTGTGTTCTACCTGTGGCAATGAAGCACCAGTCTGACCTTGGTTTGAATAATGTGGGAAACCTGATATCAAGACTTTAGTAACTGAATAAGGTGCAACAGTTGTATAATCTTTGATCCTGGAGATTTTTTTTTTTTTTTT
>NW_019450842.1:0-781 GCF_002814215.2 Seriola lalandi dorsalis | reverse complement strand
GTCTGATGTAACAGTCTTGAACAACAACAGTCTGCACAGGGACCACCTCAGACCTGGTTCTGAGCTGACCTGGGATCAGACTATCACCTGGAAACAGTCGCTCTTATCAAACCTCTGACCCTCCGACACTGAGGCCACATCCACCCACCAGTTCTCATATTTGCGCAGCCTCCTGATCATCCCCTGCTCCTCCAGCTGGGTCAGGATGGCTCGGTTCTCCTCGTCGGAGCCGTCGCAGACGTGCAGGGCGTCGGGCTGACACAGGCTCACGTTGGTGTCCACGAACTCCCTGACGGCCGGGCTGAGGGCGCTGAGGTCGCCCTGCAGGATCTTGGGTCCGTTCTGGTTCTGGGACTGGAGCTGAGGAGGCATGGCGAAGGCGTCTGGAGGGAGAGCGAGCTGAGAGAGAGAGAAGAAGAAGAAGAAGAAGAGAGGAGGTCTAGAAGCAGAGAGGAAGAGGAAGGAAAAGAAAAGATTTTAAATACCTTCTTTTTGAGCTGTTACATTTCACGGTTTCATGAAGCAGCGTGAAGTTACCTTCAGGAGTCGGTCTGGAGCGCAGAGCTGCAGCTTGGCCTCATCAGCTGATCAGGGTCTGTCAGCTGTTCTCAGGACAGTTCACCACTGTTCTCTCTCTGGTCTGTTGTATCAGCTGCACAGGGTTCACTCCTTTTATACCCTGGGATGTCCCACAAGAGGCGGGGAGGAGGGGGGGGGGTTATTTACATGAACTTGTTCTTCCCTGTAGATCTGAAAAACACAGAGTTACAGACCAGAGGTG
>NW_019450841.1:0-778 GCF_002814215.2 Seriola lalandi dorsalis | reverse complement strand
GCAGAGTCATTTGAATGACGGTCAAGAGTCTGATTTACAAACAGGTTCTTCATTGTTTGTTTTTCATCGACTGCAGATCAGAAACTCTGAGGGGGGGGGGGCTAACTTTCAAAAACATAATTTATCATTTATTTAATCCTTATCAGATACAAGATCATGTTCAGGCAACAACACACAGTTCAACCTGGATCAGTTTTCCTGGATTACTGTTTATTTCAACCACATTTACGTCCAAGAGAAAACGCACATTAATGTGTTTCCATGAAGAAGTGGGAGATAAACAGCTGGTGGAGCTGAACCTCCAGTCTGCGCCATTACACCACTGAAGAAGAAGAAGGGGACACGGCGGGATGACTGCTGCTTTAAGTCAGATAAGTGTGTAGTGCTGTATGTTATATATGCTGAAAGAGATCTTCACTTCCCTGACCAGAGTTTCTCTTTACATTTGAAACCTTTGACATTTTCACTTCTGTTTTTCAGACTCCTCAAACATGGCCGCCTCCGCCTGAACTCTGACCTCTGATTTCCCAGAAACAATAAAGACAAAACTGAGACGGAGAAGCTGAAGACGGGATGTGTCTAATGTAAAGACATTTATTTATTTATTTATTTATTCTCATTAATCACATTCTTATTTTGAATATTTGCATGACACACACGTCGTCACAACACAGATCATCACCTGAACTGAGGGGGAAATAATCTAAATGAAAGATGAAACAAAGAAATAAATAATCCAGATTACAAATGAATGAAACTACACTTTGATACATGTATA
>NW_019450840.1:0-781 GCF_002814215.2 Seriola lalandi dorsalis | reverse complement strand
GTGTGTGTGTGTGTGTGTGTGTGTGTGTGTGTGTGTTTGAAGTGTGATGGAGCTGGACTCTGATTTGCTGTTGCTGCTGATGGACCTGGTGTTTAGCCTCCTGATTGGTGGAGAGCTGGGCCCGGCTCACCTGCTGCGCTCCAACATCTTGTCCAAGATGGAGCAGAAGTGGCAGCGCATTGGTTCTCCACAGTCACTCCGCCCCCTCGCAGCCAGGGGCGTGGCAGCCAGGTAAAGTCATTCACCTGCCTAGACGAAGGCTCTACCTGCTGGGCTATGATTGGTCAGCTGCTGACCCTCACCTGTCTCTGCTCTCGTCCTCAGACCAGGAACTCTGCTGGACTTCAGGAGTCAGGATTTAGCTGAACAGCTGACTCTGCTGGACTCTGAGCTCTTCTACAAGATCGAGGTGCACACCTTCACCTGTCTCAGCTGTCTCACCCTCACCTGTCTCAACTGTCTCACCTTCACCTGTGTGTCTCACCTGTCTAGCTTCCGGAGGTGTTGCTGTGGTCTAAAGAGCAGAATGAGGAGAAGAGTCCAAACCTGACAGAGTTCACTCAACATTTCAACAACGTGTCCTTCTGGTAAAACTGACACAAGTACTGACGTCCTGCTGCTGGACCTGGTGCTGGACCTGGTACTGGATCTTGTACTGGACCTGGTTCTAGACCTGGTACTGGATCAGTAACTGGAACTGGTGCTGGGTCTTGTACTGGACCTGGTTCTAGACCTGGTACTGGATCAGTAACTGGAACTGGTGCTGGGTCTTGTACTGGAC
>NW_019450839.1:0-712 GCF_002814215.2 Seriola lalandi dorsalis | reverse complement strand
TTCAATTTCAAGAGGTGAAAAAAACGGGAGTGAAATACAAAAACTCTCACATTGAAGAAGCCGAAACTGGGAAACTGTGTATGAATGAAAGTTTTTGCTTCTTCTTCAAACCATTGGTTTGGTTGGTCAGCTGATGATTGACTCAACAGTGAAATGCTGCGTCACCAGCTTAAAACAAGGTTTTTGTTGGTCAATTGTGAAATCGCTTTCTGCTGCTTCAAGATGATGCCCCCATTGGTGCACAGGTAAATGCAAATGTATTTCCTGTTTAAACAGCGTGGGCGCTGGATGGGAAAATGACAACTGCGTCAGTCTGAAACTAGCAAAGACTCTTGCGTGGCGCTTTGCGGCCGGTGTGAGATACGGCCCCGTATCTCGCCGTGTCACAGGGATCCATCTATAACTTGGAAGATGAAAAAAAGTTCCCAAACTCATATGCTGATAAAAATCCTTTGGAAACTCATCAGAAGAAGAAGATCCTGAACTTTCTGAAACATTTCCATTCTGGAGAAATCTTGTTTTCAGAGAACAGAGACAATCTGCACGAAATAACAGCAATTTTTCAACTCTGTCAGAAATATTGCTATTTATATTCAAAAATGCGTTATGTGTGATTGCACCGGTGACTGGTGCACAGGAGTGTGTGTGTGTGTGTGTGTGTGTGTGTGTGTGTGTGTGTGTGTGTGTGTGTGTGTGTGTGTGTGTGTGTGTG
>NW_019450838.1:0-839 GCF_002814215.2 Seriola lalandi dorsalis | reverse complement strand
GGGGAGGCCTGTTCCATGCAGACGCTGGAGTCAGTAACATAGGGGTCGGCTGTCTTCTGATTGGAGCATGTCTTGTTGATATCATTATACCCCTTCAAGTAGATGCCAGCTGGTTTAAGGTTTAACTTAAACTGATTCTCTAAAAATAGCCATAGGTCATCACGTCTTTGTAGTCTTTAAATGTCTGTTCAGGCAGGTTGATTTAGATTCAACATGAAAGGTTTGCACATGCTGAAGTGTGTGGTGTTTTGTCATGCTAACCAGACTGGTTGGGATTAGGACAATAAAAGAAGGAGAGAAAGACAGGGAGAGATAACATGGTAGAGGTTTCTGAAGAACAGAAATGACAAAGAGGTACACGGGAACAAGAGTAAGAGCAAAGCAATGATGCACAGAAACTTAGTGGAGTTAGAAAGAGACCTCAGAGGTGTGTTTGACAGGAAACACAGCCGTGGTGTCATGCTATGCCCCAGTTGGGTGTCGTCCTCAGCTCCAGCCCCCGCTGATGGATGATGAGACACCAGTGGGAGCCGACCGGCGAGGCGGGGACGGGGAATTGGAACCAATGTCTGGAGCAGCCTTCTTTGCCATAAATTAAAACAGGACGGCAAGGATTGAATAGCACAAGTTTCTGTGTGTGTGTGTGTGTGTGTTTTTGTTCTTCTGTGAGAACCAATCTGAGATTTAGACGTTAGGAGTGGAGACATTTTTGTGAAATGAGATCATTTTTGGTTGGGAGGGCTGGTTTGATGGAACGGTAAAGGTTAAAAAAAAAAAAAAGTATTACAGTATTTTAATGTATCATTTTTTAGGTTTCATGTTTTTTAGGTTTTGATTTT
>NW_019450837.1:0-955 GCF_002814215.2 Seriola lalandi dorsalis | reverse complement strand
ACTTTAGCCTTAAGTTACAGTTTATCTCTATTAGCTCGCTGATAGCGTGCCCTTAGCATGTCCAGTGTTAGCTTGTGAGCAGAGAGACAGTGGTCAGCCCTATAATGATGAATGTCACTGACTGACTAACTGAGTGATCATATTTCCACCATTGGTAAGTCAAATGCCACGTGAGAAGAAATATTGTACTTCTACTCCACTACATTTATATGACAACTTTTTTTTTTTTCAGGCTTTTTGTGCCTTTATTGATAGTGCAGTAGAGAGAGACAGGAAATGGGGAGGCAGAGAGAGGGGGAATGACATGCAGCTAAGGGCTGTCCAATGCGGGACTCGAACCGGGGCCAGCTGTAGGACTGTAGCCTCTACACATGGGGCAGACGCTCATCCAACTCAGCTACTCGACGCCCCTATATGACAACTTTAATTAAACAAGTAAGATACTGTAATCACTGTAAAACTTGAGTTCACTGAAGCACACGCCTGCACTGTACTGGGTTCACTTTCGCCATGGAGAAAAACATGAGAGCAGAATACAAACACTCTGAAATTGTTTCTATAATAAGAATTTGAACGGTCAACTCCAATAAATGTGTGTGGAGTCAACAGGAAGTCAGGCACTGGCTCAGTCAGAGGAAGTCTCTGACATGTCTCAACTGGCCTGGCTGGTTAAGGACTCGGTGTTCGTGCTCAATAGGCCTGAAAAGATAGATGCCAGTGAGCAGCTTTCATAGGAATGAATTTGGCACCAGCTTGGAACACAGTATACAGTTCTTCTTAATACGTCCATGGTCAAGACACTGCTGATGTGCTGGCTAACAGTACAAAGAAAACAGTGGTGCAGGTGTTTTGACATGTTTCCAGTGCTGTTGCTGTGTATTGACAGGCATCATATGTCACATCCTGAGACAGGTGTTGTCTAAACTTTGTAAGCTTCTGTTGCCTGGAAAACTAT
>NW_019450836.1:0-854 GCF_002814215.2 Seriola lalandi dorsalis | reverse complement strand
TGCACTGCAATAAAATAAAGTTCATGGGTTCTAGTGATACTGTTTAGTGCGTTATCTGTACTCGACCTAAAGTACATAATAGTTTTCGTACGAGCTGATGGTGATGATTATCTGCTTTTGAACCCTTAGCAGGAATGGATAGGACCATGGGCCAGAGAGAGAACCTGCGCTGGAGGAAAGACCTCACTCAGTGGAGACAGACCAACGATAAACAGGATAAGTATGTTATGAGAATTGTGTCTGTCTGCTTCCTAGTTTATTTTGCTTCGTCTGTGCCTGGCTGCCTTTCTCACATCTTAATCTATATGTATTTTTTTGCTTTCTTTCTCTTCTCTCTGGATATGTATCTCACTTTCATCACCTTCCATTAGGACTAAAGCAGAGTTGGACCAGGAGGCTCTGATCAGTGGCAACTTGGCCACAGAGACCAACCTCATAGTGCTGGATCTGCTGGAGACCATCGTACAGGTCAGACAACACTGCCCATTACCTGAACCCATGCAGTATCTTCCCACACTGTGTGGACTGTTACAATACAGAACATATATTTTATGTACACATAATCCAGCCCAGCAATAACTACTAATTTTCTCATGTTGTGGTGTTAATATTTATTATCTTACACTATATTATAAAGTTTTTGTAATATTTCATCTGCAGTGGGTGGTAGTGCTTTCAAGCCATTTCTCAATGACGGAAAGTCAACGAGAAATTATCTTTCATTAGCAAGACCTATTAAAAAATCGATTTATGTGCTTGCATAATTGATGTACCAATAAAGTTCCTCACTGGGTATTGAAATGGTCCCGGTTCAGCTTTCTTTAGAATGGTTTGAAAGCACTAAGCCAAACCAG
>NW_019450835.1:0-989 GCF_002814215.2 Seriola lalandi dorsalis | reverse complement strand
TTGTTTCTGTCAGACCACAGTTAAGCATCAGGACTCTCTAAGTCCCTGAAGTTTCTAAGTACAGTTCCTCCTCAGTCCTCTTCACTCTGCTGAGACCAGCTGTTACTGAGGAGAGTGAAACTCTGTTTCTATGGCTGACGTCAGTTTTCATGGACGAGCTCACCCGCAGGAACCACAGTGATTGGCTGCTGAGAGAGCGTCTGTGAAAACACATGATCAACATCCTGCAGTAATAATAAAAAAACAGGTTAGGAACTGTTTACTAAAGGAGGGAATTCTCCAAAATACATCTGTCTGCTCAGGTTTATTTACAATAAAAAATAAAAAGCTCACCTGTCATAGACGAGCTAACTACAGCTAACAGCCTATTAGCACCTGGAACGACAGCAGCCCTTTATGATTCTTTGTGCTGTGGTGTTAGTGAGTCAGGAGTCCTGACTTCTCCCAGACTGAGGAGCTGCTGTCGGAGTCGCAAAGTCAGGACTGACACGCCCGTTCGTTTCAGGAGTTTTAATCACATGACTTTAAAACAAAGTTTCAACCCAGCAGTGATGAAAGTGAGCATGTGACTCTGTTCAGTCGGCCTGAGGCTGATCCACCAAACCACGTCTACACAAGCAGACCACAAGAGAACACTTCTCTAACCCTAACTGGACTGACATCCCAGTCCTGCAACATGAGCATGCACACGACAGGAAGGAAGGAGGAAGACACGGCAAAGGAACCAGAGCTGCCACAACTAATAAAGCCAATCTGGTGTGAAGTCACAAAGACCTGGTTCAGGAGAGACTGAAGGACTCACACAACTGTGATAAATATTTAATTATGATCAAAGAAATGAAAAGAAATGATGTGAGGAGAAGAGAGAACAGCTGACCTGCGTCTTTGAAGGCCACTCTCATCTCTGGCGTGCTCATGGTGCCCGAGTCATCAGAGTCATTCTTCTTGTAGATGGACTGTAGACACACACACACACACACACACACACA
>NW_019450834.1:0-779 GCF_002814215.2 Seriola lalandi dorsalis | reverse complement strand
GTGCGATCATATACTGTGCAGAAGAGAGGGAAAAACATCACCACAGATTATTACTGTGCTGTTATTAGGCTGACATGAACATGATGCAGTTTGATTGTTACAAATGTATTATAATTGATTACTACAATGATTTGTCACATAATACGAGCTGGTTAGATGTACATACATCTAAAGATATCTGAGCAGGGAAATCATCCACCTCTTTGGTGGCAAAAGATTTTAATTAATGACTACTTGAGTGAACCTGTGTACATTTCAAGAGTTCCCAGCTGCTGTAATTGTTCCTCCTGTGCATACTGGCCATAAACGTTTACTATGCAAGTGATGGGGGACAAAATCCACAGACTGTGTCCTGTGCAAAAATGCCTTTAAAAGGTCAAGTGGAGCTAATGTTATCCTCCAGTAGGCAGTTTGCTGCAGCACAGTTTACAAAAATAGGTAAATTTGAACTAAAAACACTGCAACTGTAACTGGAAAATTACTGGATTTGACTCACTAACACTGCTGAAGCCTGATATTAGCTTCAGCTGAACTCATAAAGGAGAGGACTGTGTAGAAGACCTCTTCATGGTGAGTTTGGAAAAGAAGGAATGATCGCAGAAATGAATAACTTGAAATGTGTGAGTAATGTGAGAAATACTTTAAGATAGATATGTGAACCTTTCTGTTAAAGCTGCAGTAACTGATTATTTTTGGCCCGAGTGGGCAGAAGAGCTCCACAGCATGCTGACACAATACATGACCTTATAAAGTGTTAAAGTGCATTAGTAAACAATTCC
>NW_019450833.1:0-929 GCF_002814215.2 Seriola lalandi dorsalis | reverse complement strand
CTAATTAGCAGAGGTAAACACCCGAAAATGCCCTTTAAAGGGCATGAGACTGACACAGACAGACAGAAGTCACAAAGAGATACCGTAAGGGAAAATTAAGAAAATGCCAAAACCAAAATTTAAAGACGGAGCTCAGGAATCAAAACGCAAAAGGAGCTTCAGTAGTTCTGAGGTGGAGGTACTGCTGCAGGAAGTGCAGCCGCACTAATGTAGCGTTCATTTAATTTAAAAGACCATAATGCTTTGTAAAATAACAACAAACAAGAAGTTTTTTTTTTTTTTAATATTACAAATGAGAAAAATATTATTGTAATTTAAGTAAAATTATATTATATGACTGTAGAACAGAAGAAAACACAATAACCACTTATTTTGCTCAAACATGTCAAATGTGCGTAAGAGTGTGTTTAGATTCTGTTCTTACCTAAGAACAAATCCCAAATAAGAAAACATTGATGAAAGAAATTTCTTCTTAAGAATGGTTGGTGAATGAAGCCCAATGTTTCCTTCAGCATCGTTTAATATCCTTATTATTTATTGTGAGTCATTCTGTAACTGTTTGATACTATTTGAATATTTACTAATCAAAGTGTCGGAGCCTCATTAAGACTCTAGTCCTAATAAATGAAGTTCAGAGTAAAACAGGACTTTACTAAAGTAAACTGATGCATGTTTTTTACCTTCCATCTGTCAGAGCCTCAATATCACAATGGGTGAAATTGGCATCTTTTCTCGTCTTTCTTCTCTTGTGTCTGACCACTTGTGGAGGAGACTGTGTTTTTATCCAAGACGGACGGATTAAAGGAGTGTCTACATCCATCTATGGCTAATTGTGGGAGTGGAAACGAGGCTCGTGTACATGCGACCGATTTCTCAATGAGTGAGATTTTTAAAGCAGAACCATGCAAATGCACGGCTTTATATTTCTG
>NW_019450832.1:0-1044 GCF_002814215.2 Seriola lalandi dorsalis | reverse complement strand
CCCCCGATAATATCTCCCTGTTGCTTTGCTAGCCGCCATACCATTCAGCAGCTGCTATTCAGCACTCCATCCTATTCATACACAACCCACGGAGGATAAGAGACGGACAGTGTGTGCCACATGCATGTGAAAGCAGCTGAGTGTGAGACTTATCTGATATTCTGCTCGAAATGGTGTAGGAGGGGCTATGTTTGGTAATAAGCTACTATACCAGCTAATACTGTGTATGTGGATAAAGACAGACAACCAAGCTAACATGAAGCAGCAGTGAGATGAATAGCAGTGATACAGAATTAGCCATCTGCAGGTTCACCTCTCAAAAGTTTTTATTTTTTCAGATTCTGTTATTTAAAACAAAAACAGTTCTCATTTCTAATCGGAGCCAGTTGATTTTGCCATCTGTAATAGGCGATTTTATTAACAGTAGGCAGTGAGCTACTTAAGCTAACATGAGCTTCATGATTGGTCCCAAGCCGTTATTAACAGCTGGTCCATGTAAAAGATGTTGAAGTAAGGAAACGGCTTTGTTTTGTATTGCAGTGTAGAGCTAGCTAGTGTTAGTAATATGTAAAATGTTAGATCAAGATGTTACTTCATTATAACACGATCCTGTTTAGCTGCTTGTCTTACATACTTAGACAGGACAGGTCATTTAGATTTTCTTTTTTGTAATATTAAACAATACGTTTCAGCTTTCATTTTACAAGACAAAACTTTGTTTGGTGAAAGTAACACTATCAAAGGTAACAATTGGCTAGGGTGAATTGCTGAGGCGTAAACTTCCCTAAATCCATAAATTGGAAAACCTTGTCATTTCCTAAATATAAATATAAAGAACAAAACAAATCTAAATAAATAACTAAATAAACGTTGGCACATTGTAAATAACCCACAGCAGAGCTAATCAACACATGACGCTTAATTTTGCTATTGAAGTTTGATTTTATTTTGTCAAAACAGACAGGGGTAACAATATTAATTAAGTCCAGTGCTTTATTCATGAACTTCAGTTACACCGTCTGAACAGCAGCCTGAATAAAACAA
>NW_019450831.1:0-888 GCF_002814215.2 Seriola lalandi dorsalis | reverse complement strand
GAGCTGTCATGCTGATCCCACCTCCAGTCAGGAGGAGAGTTTGAAACAGACACATTAACACCAAGTTCAAATATAAAAGAAACATGAAACACGAATGATGCTATGTGCCAAAGGAGAAAGATGTTCCAGCCTTTTATTGAGATTGAGATATGCATGTCAGCTCCTCTGCGACCTACAGAGTCCCATTATAAAACTCTCTTATGTATTCGGATACTTTTGAAGGAGTATAATTCCAACTTTGGTGATTCAGCAGAGAATCTGCTGTTGTTCCAACAGCAAATGGTCATTACAGGATGCTAATTAATTTCATTCTGTCGATATTTGAGCAGTGAAGGGTGCTGCAGTATTCTAATGTAGAAACACTATTCAAAGGGGAACTTTACAATAACTGATTGTGAGCAAAACATGTTACTAGGTTGAACTTGCCCAGTTTTATGTCTCACACTCATTTAATCAGTAACAGGACCCAAAAGCACACACTGCTTTGCAGAAACCACTCCTCTTCCTGTAAGGAACCCAAGCATAATAACCACTCCTTCCTCTTCTTGTTCTAAAGTTCAGCCAGTCGTTTTTATAACAGATGCTTCCGGCTTTCTGCCCCCTTCAGAGATCTGCCACTTTACAGATCCCAGTGTGTAATCGTAATTCTGTGAATTTCCAACAGACGAGCCCTATTCACTGCAGATGAGCAAGTGAAAATTGAGAAAAGAAATCGAGCTTTGGTTTGGATCATATGGCAGCTTTTACTTGGAAGTGATTTGACTTTCGCCGTCTCTCGGAAGTGAAATGGCGCAGCGAGGAATTCAGCTGGACGAGGAAAAACTCTGCTGTTCCATCTGTTTGGATCTACTGAAGGATCCAGTGACTATTCCCTGTGGACACAACTAC
>NW_019450830.1:0-857 GCF_002814215.2 Seriola lalandi dorsalis | reverse complement strand
CATGACCATGACAGAAGACTGAAAGCTATTGAAAAAGCTTCATTACTGCTCTGAACTTCTGACAGTGTTCAGTGCTTCAGAACACGTCTGTTTTTGATTTGGTGCTAACGAGTTGCTGAGACGTGGTCTGAACTGAGAGGAGGAGGTTTAAGACTCAGCAGCTGCAGTACGGAGGGAGCTGCAGTCGTCCTGGAGGCAGGTGAGGAGGACCGGGGCCTCCTCCCTGGTGAGGGAGGGGTGAATCCTCCTGATCCTGTGAAGGGCGAAAGGCTTGACCAGGAGAAGCTGGGTGTGTGTTTCACAGCAGGGTTAGATGAAGCAGTGTGAGTGGAGGGAGAAGAGGGTCCATGATGGAGCCAGGTGGAGCTCCTGTTGTCAGGCTCGGATATCAGTCACCTGTCAGGTAAGATGCTAACAAAGAGAGCAGAGCACGATCTGCTGGTTCACTGTGTTTTTCACGTGTCTTTCGTTCAATCAATATCAATAATATCAATAATGTTCAATACAGCCACCAACCCCCGGGATCATAACTAACCACATCTAAGTCCATGGTAAAGTGGCTCTGGACTGAGGTGTTGGACAGATCCGCTCAGGGGGAGTACAACAGTTACCCACGTTATAGTTTGAGTAACTAAATTAAAACAGTCATTAAAAATCCAAAAACAGGTAGAAATGTGATTTTCACAGCTCAATGTTTAAAATAATGAGAGTAAATATTCAGAGAAAAATACAAGAGCAGCAGAAATATTTTTCTTCTTGTGCTGTCAGTCACACTTTGATTTATTATATAAAGAAAACAGACTAAATCCCCACAGACTGACTTCACCATCGTCTGGAGTCTGTCAGCTGCAGGAAAC
>NW_019450829.1:0-927 GCF_002814215.2 Seriola lalandi dorsalis | reverse complement strand
TGAAAATAGTTGATAATGTGGAGCAAAAGTCGTCAAATCAAGACCTCGTCAAAGAAGTAAGTGAATGATCATGAGTTTTACACACATGTCATACTTAAACTACATGGGAAAAAACGGACACATCCTCCTCAGAGCCCCTTGAGCTGGTAATGTGAGAATGTTGAATGTTGAACCATCTTTGTGAGTGTGTTTACCAGTCGGCTGAAGTTACTGAGGCTCTTTCATGCTCTGTGATTGTGGACTGTTACCGGAGTAAAGTAAAACTACTATTTTAGGTATGATGACGCCACAGAGACCTGCCGCAGTCCCTTGAAAGTGATATTTGTGCCATTTTTAATATTTGTCAAAAACATATAATTTGTCTGTTTGTCGTGTGTTTTGTGTTCAGGTCCTGGTGTATGAAGTGGGGTTCCTGGTATGCACAGCAATTGGTATCCTGTACATCATTCTGATGCCCATTGTTGGTTTCTTCTTGGCGTGCTGTCGCTGCTGTGGCAACTGTGGTGGGAAGATGTACCAGAAGCAGACGTCCTCCATTCACTGTCGCAGAAGAACTCTCTACTGGGGTGCATTTGTCACCACAGTCATTATCCTGTGAGTGTGTGTGTGTGTGTGTGTGTGTGTGTGTGTGCGTGCGTGCGCGCACACTCACGTGTGTTTCTGAACAGCATATTGGTGTGTTATCTGAAATTTGCATTGAAAAAAGACAGCTTGAATGTCTGCGTCTCACTTCATGACACATTTAATTGTGGTCTGTGTGTGTGTGTGTGTGTGTGTGTGTGTGTGTGTGTGTGTGTATGTGCATGTTTATAGTGCTGGGAACATCTGCATGTTCAGAAGTAATGAAGCCCTAAATGTGAGTGTGGATCAGAGTCCAGTGAAGCTCAACACGACTCTAGACAACATCCACACCTTCCTCACATCTGT
>NW_019450828.1:0-769 GCF_002814215.2 Seriola lalandi dorsalis | reverse complement strand
GGCAGTGATCGGCTGTGATCGGCTGTGATCGGCAGTGATCGGCTGTGATCGGCAGTGATCGGCTGTGATCGGCTGTGATCGGCTGTGATCAGCTGTGATCAGCTGTCATCAGATCGGCAGTGATCGGCTGTCATCAGATCGGCAGTGATCGGCAGTGATCGGCTGTCATCAGATCGGCAGTGATCGGCAGTGATCGGCTGTGATCAGCTGTCAGTGTATCATGATGTTTTACTGTGATAATGAAGGAAACTTAGAAACAGGACAATTCTCAATGAAGTTCTGCAGCCTCTGTTTCTCTGGAGCTTTATTCTGAAGGGACATCAGAGATAATGACATCATCAGGAAGTGACATCACACTGTGTGTGTGCTCATATCTGATTTCTGACACTTGTTTTGACCAAACTGTCCCTCGAGGACTTTTACTCATTACTAACATTGAAGGACAGAAGCCTCGTTAGAGAGGGAACCACAGAGACGCTCCAGATGTTTCCAGCTGCCTCTGACAGTCACATGACCCTGGTCTTGATGTCACACCTGTCCCTGACAGTCACATGACCCAGGACCAGGGACTGAACCACCTCATACAGTATGTTCTGTATGTAAAGTCTAGATGTGGTGCACTGAATAAGTCCAGTAGTAGTATTGTTTACATAGTGGCAGTGAACGTAACACTTCTTTTATTCTGGTGGGGTGAGGCCGAAGCTTTCACAATAAGAGCACCGGCTAAAATGTAAAGATTTTAAAGTTTTTTTTCCTGTTTGATTTAATT
>NW_019450827.1:0-1123 GCF_002814215.2 Seriola lalandi dorsalis | reverse complement strand
TATACAATTATCGATAACCGTCCAACATCTGTAATAACGGAACAAACGTTTTTCCAGATGTGAGAGAGCGGACAAAGACAAGAGATAGAACAGACAGAAAGTGACCGGGACTCCCACAGTTCTTCTATGTTTGTGATCAATAATGTCCAGACTGTCTGATCAGTCAGCAATCATCAATATTTGTAAGTATTGATCACTAAATTCAGCGTGCACGCGCTGGGACAGCGTTTTCTTTCTCTTTTTTTCCGGTGAACTCACCTTCAGGTTGATTTCCTTCATCCTGTCCTGTCTCCTGCTCTCCAGCAGCCGGGACATCCCCTCCGACAGATCAAACCCACCACACCTGATCGATCACCTGCTCAAAGTATAATCAAAAACTAATCTATAACTGATCAGTAATGATCCGGAGGATTGTTGGGTTCTGGTTCGGGAACAGACCGCAGTCTGATTGTAGGGGGCCGGGCTTTTCTCTGATTGACAGTTCCTCTCTACTTCTGACCAATCACCGCTCAGCCCGCTGGTGCCCTTCTCAGCCAATCCACTCACCGCTCGCTCCTTATGCCCCGCCTTCCAGCATCTGTCAGGAAGCACTTGTTTTTTACGCCGGGGCAGTGAAGTGATCGAGGTGGGTAGAGTCAGTCTCTATGACAACGTGTCAACGTGTCACGTGACGTGCAACAGCCAATCAGAGAGGTGTAGAAGGTCACGTGAGCGAAAACATTAAATCCGGACATGAGCCATTATCCCCACCCCCCACACCGCGGCACAAGGTACAACAGCAGCTGTGTGACGTGGAACCACCGAGCGCAGACCCCCGCCCGCCCCGCGGAGTCCCGGTGTATGCCAGTGAAAAATAAAACAAACCTCCCTGCTGCCTCATAACGGAATCATAGAGAAAAAGAGAGATGCATCAGTACTGCATCAGATACTCTACTGCAGTAAAGTGTTACTGCAGTAATAACACTTTACTACTACTTTTCTACCGCAGTAGTAACACTTAGTATTACCGCAGTAGTATTACCACATTGCATTACATCTTGCTTTCAGAATGTTTTTATTTACTCTCAGTGAAGTACATGAAAGTCAAAGTACTCATCTCAATAAATGAATGAATGATTTTATA
>NW_019450826.1:0-863 GCF_002814215.2 Seriola lalandi dorsalis | reverse complement strand
TCAGAATGACTAAAATATACATTACTCACAAAGGAACTGGACTTCATTGTGTGTGTGTGTGTGTGTGTGTGTGTGTGTCTTACGTTTGCAGGAGTCGGGGGCGGTCTGCGGTCGATGGGGGTCTCTGTAGAAGCCGGCCTTGCACTTCTGACACTGTCGTCCCTCGGTGTTGTGAAGACAGTCACAAACGCCCCCGCTGCGCTGGCCGGACTCACGCCACGCCGACCAATCGAAATGGCAGCTCTGAGCGTGTCCGTTGCACTTACACTCTGCGGTGAGAGGGAGGAAATCATGGCAGAATTATCTACGGGAAGCAGCGAGTCTCAAATGAATGAAAATAGATTAAATTTGATTTGAATCAGTTTTGGACTCTAAGGCTAATTTCCTCCTTCGTGACGATTGCACGGAGGGTTAAAGTTCTGCATAATTGAGGGCGTGGCCGCTTTGAGTGACAGGTGGCAAACCAGCATGCACCAAAGTCACGGCTCGAAACGCGCCCCGCCTCTTTGCCCATTTTTGGATTAGCTGTGAGATTGGTGGAGTCCGACACTGCCAAGATGGCGACGGCAGAGCGGCTCGCTCTGAGCTTCAAAACCTCTCTTCAGAAACTTCGTGAGTGACGTCACGGAGGCTTCATACTGTCATTGACCAAATCACATGATCAGGTGTTGGGCGCGTTTGTTCGACTCACTCCGACATTCGTGCGGCGCCCCCGTCAATCCGTCGGCGGGCTGCCAGGGTCGGTCGTTGTAGAGAGGAGCGCAGCGCTCGCAGTGGTCACCTGCAGTGTTGTGTCTGCACACACACTTCCCATGGACCTGAGGGAGAACGAGAGAGAGAGAGAGAGAGAGAGAGAGAGAGAG
>NW_019450825.1:0-841 GCF_002814215.2 Seriola lalandi dorsalis | reverse complement strand
TTTCAGGAAACACAAAAAACTCAACAAAAGAGTCACACTTTTGACATAGGCCATTATACAACCGGGGGTAGAATTGCATGTTCCCCTCAACTGAGGATTCAGGCGATTTTACCAGAGGTGGCCAGCATCATGAGGGGGTGATTTAGGCAAAAAAAACATTTTTGTCAAAACATGACTTAGGCCATTATTTTAGGAAGGTGACGATATACGTTTAGCCCATACAAATACGTAGCTATGTTTATCTTACCTACATTCACTGCAGACAGTATTTAACCTTCCCACAATAAACTCCATCAACACAATAACTTTATTAGCATCATAACTGTTCCCAGGGAATATGATTTCATTTAATTATGTTTGAAGTCAAACAGTGAGCGAGGAGTGGAACAACAAAAGATGCTGTTTTCTTTGCAGTTTTTGCGTCAGAGGTCCTGAGTGGTTAACGAGGCTTGTCCCATGAGGGGGTTCTTTCACTCCAGTCTCCATGGACAACACCTGAATAAGCCTGAGTGGGTGAGTCATCAGCTGGAGTGGTGGAGTTCTGGAGAGTGACTGGTATGCACTTGATGTGTGCCACTGTGGACCTGGCAACCCGTGAAAAATAAAAAATGGCAAACAGCCTTTTGGTACTACTTCAGTATGTTTCCATTTGAAGCATTTTTGTGTTCGATAAAAGGTTGTAAGGAAGGTAATGAGGCTTGAGTCATGATTCACCACATCTGGAGAAGTTTGGAGAAATCCAAACTCAACCTACTACATCTGCCAGCATATGTTATAGCTTTTATAACAGTAATTATAGAGGTCAGAAATTGTTCTTTTCTAAGGATGTTTATGTTATTTT
>NW_019450824.1:0-841 GCF_002814215.2 Seriola lalandi dorsalis | reverse complement strand
GGGGCTTGGTGACTGCTTTGTTGTGACATCACAAAGTTCCAGAAGTCCTGACGGCTGGTTTTAAGGCTCAGTTTCTGAATACAGGCTGTGTGCATTTCTCTGTGGACTGAGGCTTTGATACTTTCACAGTATTAATATAGAAGCTAGAGCTGATCTATAATCACACTACACATGGACACAGACCTTTACACTGGAGGAGCTTTAAATCAACAAAGAAAACGATGGAAACCATTTTGAATTTTCACTTAAAACTAGATTAGCTGCAGGGTGAACAGCAGTGGCTGCTGGGATGCTTGTTATGATGAAAGTATCTAAATCTGGTTGTTCTGACAGACACTCGTGCATCAGACACAGACAGGATACACCTAAATAACCAACAGCGGGAAAAAAAACCTTTAGTGCATGAACATGTTGAAACTGTATTTTAAAGGTAAAGGAACATGTGTAGCTTTGTATCTTTCTCTTATTGTGCCTTGATATGGATTTTTTCATTGAAGGAGAAGGAGTGGATATAATTTTAAAATCTTAAAATCATCTTAAAACATGTCTAGAGGTGGAAATGTAAATGTAAAGGTTTACCAGATGTTGCCAAACTTGTCAAGTGCCTCTACCAAATCAGCCTCCACCACGGCGTCGCAGAGCCCTCGAACATGGACGACCGGAGATGGGGGGATGCGGTGACTGTCCTCCACACCGTCCTGCTGAGAGAAGAGAACTCACAATCCCTGAAATAATAATTATAATATTCTAAAAAGATGTTAACTAAGCTTACCATTCTGAAAAAAGGCTAACTGCACTAACCGTTCTTAAAAGATACTAACTGAGCTAACCGTTCTGAAAA
>NW_019450823.1:0-1003 GCF_002814215.2 Seriola lalandi dorsalis | reverse complement strand
TTCTGTTCTTCCTTACTAAAATGTGCATAAGGACTGGCCTGAAGTAACTTTAGCTATTTCTGAACTGTAATTAAGGATGCATTAAGAAATGGATTCCCTGGAGGGTGTAAAGTGTGTTGTTCCGCTTTTCTTCTATCTAGCAGGTCATGTTCCTGTCCCAAAGACTTTATCTAATACTGAGCAGCTGTTTGCTTGTGCCAAAGCCACAGATTTACGAAACCATCACAGGCAGTGAAAAACTAGACAGTTACATATACAGTCTATTTTCTTAATTTTTCACTAAAAACTTAAGTTTCTATGAGCTTTGCACTGTGTGACTACCGGCATTACCCCACTGTAATTGTTGAAAAGTGGGATTGAATAATTTGGTAGTATTTGCCAGATATGTAAACAAGACTACAGCCAAGAAGAAAGATCATCTCTGTCGTTTTACTTAAAGCCCTGTAGACTTGTGTTGACAAAAGATAATCTGCATTTGTTTGAGCGACCAAACAAAAGGTCTTACCTGAGGCCAGTAGCCATTGGAGGTCAGCCTCTCTGTGACCTGGGTGACTGCCTTTTTCCTTGACTCTGGATCCTTCCTGCTTACCAGCACAGACTGGTTGAACTCAAGCAAAGCTGAAACGCAATTGAAATAAATAAATAGTCACACAAGAAAAAAATTAAAACCAGAACCATGGAAGGAGTCCAGAGCAAGAATGCCAAGAAAGCAAGACAGGAAGTACCAGAGCAGACAGAGCAGATTAGAAGCCAAAACACTGAGTCACTTGTTTATCTTTGGACTTCCTTGAATACTTTTACTGTCCTCTTTACTCCTCTATTCCAAATATTAATCTTGGTTTCTTGCCTAGTAGGTGAACAACTTGGGGTGAGATTCCCCATCTATGACTACACTGCACTGTGAAGCACAATAGGGAAAAAATTTAAAGAGGGACCAAAAATATATTGGTGAAAAGATTATGTCATCCTGGCACTTGCACAGTTAAACGTGACATAAACAAAG
>NW_019450822.1:0-1092 GCF_002814215.2 Seriola lalandi dorsalis | reverse complement strand
CCTACAGTTAATATTATTTCCTTTCATTTGTATAGTGTGTCTTTGTTTGTCTGGCCTGACTCTAGAAGGGCAGATATAAATGTTCCTGTTTTGCGTCTTTGTGAGTCACTTTAATATATCTGTTACTCATGCTTGTGGGGCAGTTTCTGATTTTGGACCTTCATGGAAGAGCTGTATCATTCTGCTCTGTTAAATCTGTTCACAACTGAGTTAAAGTATTTTTTTGTAAAGGCATTGAAATTTAGGTGAATAAAATCCGTAACTTGCTGACTTGTTTGGCCCCTGACACTCAGTATTTTGATCTGCTTACTATATGTTTGGCACCAAGGATTAAACATTTTCCCTTCAAAGTTATTTTCACTACTCACACAGCTGCTTAAGTGTCATAGTTTGAATAAATTCTCTGTCAAGTTTCACTTTCTCATACAAGACATGTAGATGTGTGTACAATGTAGTCAGTGACAAATTCATTTAGTTACATATGCTGAAGGCAACAACAGGCAAATTCTCTACAATGGCACGAAACTGCCATTTCTAAGTCTGATCTGTAGACAATAACACTATCACTGCTCCACTGAAGCCTGTCTTTCCTACATCTTTGCTTGCATCTGTCTCTATGGGAAACAATATGTTCTAGCAGTGAATTAAGCACAAGACCCAAAATGTTTTATCCACTTTTAGTTATACTGCCTCTGTTCTGCTGTCTTCTTAAGTTGTCTTATTGAATATTTAAGTACCTGCACAAGCATCTTTACATTTAAAAAAAAATGCACAAGGCCTCTATGTGTTATATTATCACTGTATAACAGATAAGAAGGTTTTTCAACCTAAGCCATTGTTGCAAACAGGATTGCTAAACATTTCCGTATATTAAAATTGCTTATTTTCCCCTATCATACTGTGGTTGTCACTTCCCTTGCTGATATGTAATATGAATTAATTTATTTTAGAAAGGTAGGCAAATTACATGCAGAAGACATTTAAAGAGGTAGTTTTTCCCATATTGCATCACTTGTCTGCACTTCAGCACCAATTTCCACAGTTTCTTGAACTTTTCACAACATTTTGAAATTGGTTTTGGAAAAGAGATTC
>NW_019450821.1:0-935 GCF_002814215.2 Seriola lalandi dorsalis | reverse complement strand
ATAATATGTTGATCTGATAAACATTTTAGTCTCACTGACTTGCTTCTGCTTTAATCTGAAATCACACTTAAAATCTCAAACTGATTTGTTCTGCAAAAATATTTTCTCCTTCATATTCAGACTGAAAATTCATTATAGAGAACGTTGATTATAGAGAACGTTCTTTTTTATACAGAACGTTCTTTTTTATACAGAACGTTCTTCATTATAGAGAACGCTGATTATAGAGAACGCTGATTATAGAGAACGTTGATTATAGAGAACGTTCTTTATTATAGAGAAAGATTATAGAGAACGTTCTTCATTATAGAGAACGTTGATTATAGAGAACGTTGATTATAGAGAACGTTCTTATTATAGAGAACATTCTTATTATAGAGAACGTTCTTGAAGAGGTTTGTCAAGTCAAGCAGGGTTGAATGAAGAGACACTATTGAGTTGCATTATGGGAGTTGTAGGCTCTAGTCTTCAGGAGCTTGAGCTACACTGGGAACTAAAAGGTCAGGATTTTTCTGCCTCTTCAGCTTTAACCAGGTCTGTATTTTTAAAGGTCCTCCAACTGCATTGAAGAGCAAAATTAAATCATTGAAAATAATCTTGAGAAAGACATTTTGTCTGTAAGTGAAGTTAATGGCTTCTACTTGAGAAATTACTCAGCATCATTCAACCTATGACTCTCATTATGCATTATTCTTCTATTTTTGTCCGTGAAAAAGAAATGCAAAAATGAGAAAACTTCAAAAGCTGCAGATGTCAGAGAGGTGAGTGGGGATCTGGTTTCCAAAACTGATCATCATTTGAAAAACAAGAGCTTTGTTTAAGGCAAACTGAGGCCTTTAGATCTGGAAGCCTTTCAGGTGAAAGGTGAAACATCGTCGAAAAACTCAATCGAGTCCAAGTCCAGTTTCCTTTGTAAAGCTCCAACAGACACCGGG
>NW_019450820.1:0-877 GCF_002814215.2 Seriola lalandi dorsalis | reverse complement strand
AGGCCAGTGTGCACCAGATTTGTAATTCTGCATGGCAGTTTCCATGTGCAGGAAGAAATTAACTAAGTATTTGTAGCGCCTGTTGTGTCAAAACCCCAGTCACAAAATGCACAGGCCAGGTTCCCCAGCATGCACTCCAAACCTGCAGGGGGCATGTTTTGCATGTACACATATATTTTTGTGGCCAAAAAATCAGTGAATACAACTTCAATCATTTCTAACCCATATGTATATATCTATATATATATATCTATATCTATATCTATATAGATATATAGATAAACTGTTGCAGCCATTAATGGTGACCTTTCATTTGGTACTGGCTTTTGTGGTTAGCATTATACAGTTATTTCACTGTCATTATTGCTTTTTATGTTTAATAACATCAAGCAACAGTTATTCTGCAAACACTTATGTTTGCCCTTGTAATAGCACTCAAAAAACTGCTGGGTTAAAAAATAAGCCAAGCTTAATTCCACAGCTGGTTAACTATTGGACAGAATATGTGCTGGGTTGGTTTGACCTGCTGGGTTTTATTATTTAACCCAGAATGCTGGAATGTTCATTTGACCCAACCTTTTGGGTGAAAGTTTCTATTCCTTGGTTACATTTTACCCATCGTCTGGGTTATTTGTCTCATTGCTTTGATACTTTTAATAATAATAATAATAATTTTCTGCCAAACAAGTTCATATGAATATAAATGTACATAATATACAAAACACTGCATGCTGGAGACATTGAAGGGCTGGCATTTCAGTTGACTGGTTTCTGCATTTTGTAAATACTCAACCATGGTGGTCCCCACTTGTTAATTACACATCAGTCACTTGGTTTTGCAAAACAATTGACAAAGTATAAAAATGCAAAAAAAAAA
>NW_019450819.1:0-820 GCF_002814215.2 Seriola lalandi dorsalis | reverse complement strand
GTTTTGTTTGTGACACCTTAGGGGGTCACATGTCACACGCTGGCCCACACTGGCTGGCCAGTGGGGTCCATGGGGGGGAAGGGTCATCCCCAGGTGTGAACCGTGAGGAACTGTGGGGTGTGAATTCCTTTGTCCAGTGGAGCAAAGAAACATTTGGTCTATTGAATGACTGAGTCCCAACAGTACACACTGAATGAGGGTTTTTGAATATAGAGCTGTCACTATCTTGACTTAATGACTTGTATGTTAATCACACCTGGGTAAAATAATGTGGATGAAGAATATGCATGGCCCGGAGCCTCAGAGAGAGATCAAGTTGGGAAAATAAAGGTGGCACATTAGTATGCCGTCTTATATTGTTGAATTTCAAATCAAATGCTAAACATGCCATTAAAATACCTAATGAACTGAAAACAATAGCGAATGTGTTTCTGGGGAAATGCATTACCTCCACTCTAATCCCAAGATAGTGCAGCGGAGAGCACAGGGAGGAATGCTCCTTCAAAGTGTAGAAGACAAAGTGATGACAGCAACGTTCCTTTATGGTGGTGTAGTACCTGCGAGGATGAGATGAAAGAGGACATACAATGATGACACTATTGCTACTAAAGAAGCTTTTAAAGGGGAAACACACTCTAAAATTAAAAATGAAATAAATCGTGATAACCTTGCATTTGGACGTCCGTTGTCTTGTTTTACGTTGCTTTCTGTTTATTCTTTGAGAGCCCAAACGATAAATGTCAGCTCTCAAAATTTAAACCTGAGGCTTGTTTCTTTGCCAATGTTCAGAGAGATACTAACGTCTCCCATGACAACAGCA
>NW_019450818.1:0-899 GCF_002814215.2 Seriola lalandi dorsalis | reverse complement strand
TTGTAGTAACACTAGTAATACTACTAGTAATACTTGTAGTAATACTAGTAATACTAGTAATCCTAGTAATACTTGTAGTAACACTAGTAATACTACTAGTAATACTTGTAGTAATACTAGTAATACTAGTAATCCTAGTAATACTAGTAATCCTAGTAATACTTGTAGTAACACTAGTAATACTACTAGTAATACTTGTAGTAATACTAGTAATACTAGTAATCCTAGTAATACTTGTAGTAACACTAGTAATACTACTAGTAATATTTGTAGTAATACTAGTAATCCTAGTAATCCTAGTAATACTTGTAGTAACACTAGTAGTACTAGCAGCAGTGTCACCTTCATCGGGGTCGATGGCCTGGATGCGGGTCAGCAGGGCCTTGGTGGCCGTGTCCTCGTAGACGCTGGCGGTGTACTGGGACAGGGTGAAGATGGGGGGGTTGTCATTCACGTCGGTCACAGTGAGTCGAACCTCAGCGTGGCACCACCTCCCGCCGCCATCAGTTGCCTGGGCAACTAGACGGTAGCCGGGCGTCACCTCATGGTCCAGAATCACAGACGACTTCACCTCACCTGGACAGGAAAGAGACATGAGAGATGGAGTGAGAGAGGAGGTCTGTGCGATCAGCTGGAGGTCATGTGACTCCACAGTGGACGGATCAGTACCAGTATCCGGGTCCATGCTGAAGTCCTGGGATCCAGAACCGTGTAAGGAAAACTGGATCCACGCGCTGACGCCCACATCTGCATCTGTAGCGCCAACCCTCAGCAGCACACTGTTGACTGGGAGGTCCTCTGGGATGGAGGCAGTGTACACCGCCTGCACACACACACACACACACACACACACACACACACACCCTTTGTTAACGTCACTGTTGTTGCAGCTTCCCTTT
>NW_019450817.1:0-1025 GCF_002814215.2 Seriola lalandi dorsalis | reverse complement strand
AAAAGGAAAGAAGGAGAGAATTATGAAAAAATACTGAATAAAACCCAGATGCACTGTTGCTGACATTGGATGAAATTATGACCTGAATTTGTTTGTGTGCTGCACCATCAGACCCATGGATGTATTAAAGAGGTTCTCTTAGGATTGTACTTCCATAGATTTGGGGAACTTGCAAGAGAAAGAAAAAAACATGTCAAAATCAAAACAGCTGGGGCAGAGATCGTGACGTCTAGTCCCTAGTTTGGGTCAAGAAATTGAAAACACCAGTTCCTGCATTTTCCATAATGCAGCTCTTCTCATCAGACCCTCTTTGACCCACATCTTTCACACTCCACACCCCCAGTTTGTAACGCAGGCGTTCCTTTAAAGAGTTCTAGCTCAAGCCTAAGCTTAGATAACCCTGATGTCATCATTAGGGTTTTATTCTCAGAATTAAGAAAGCCACAGAAGATACAACTGTTGCATGATGAGTAACTGCAAGTAAAGACTTTGAGTGACAGGTGGGGTGAGCGTACGCTTCTTTCTGGACTATCTAGGAGTTAGGGGCGGAGTCAGACACTGCCAAGATGGCGTTGGTGGGGCAGCTCACCGCTCCTCAGAAACCTGTGGGTGACGTCACGGACACTACATCCATCTTAATTTACAGTCTATGGTATTTTCCCACTGTTAAATCTCTTGTATTTCCACTATTCATTTCCACCTGGACCGTCACCCAACCGGCAGACTCAATTTAAACTTTCTTTTTTGTGTTTTTTATTTCAAGCGTCAAGTAGTTTTTGTGACGTATAGATACAGCTTTGTGTTATACCACTACTATATACTCATTTTGGGCGAATGTTATACATATACAATACGCAACATAGCCTGCGCTCATTTTTCCATCATAATTATATTAGTGGAAATAACTGTATGTGAAGAAGAAAATGGCAGGTGACCTGCCAAAAAGAAATGTAAAAAAGCATGAGAGAAAAAGTGTATGAGAAACAGAAACCACAGAATTTGACATTAAAATATACAGAGAGAGA
>NW_019450816.1:0-1004 GCF_002814215.2 Seriola lalandi dorsalis | reverse complement strand
TTTTTTTTTATTAAACTACATGAAGTGAAAATTTGGAAAAATGAAAAAATAAAAGTAAAAATAAATGTTTACTCCTTTCCACAAAGAGAAAAATTAAAGCTCTGGGGTTTATTTTGACTTCAGTATTAAACTTACTTACTTAATTCTTAAATGTACTCACATGTCAGAGGTCTCTGAAGAGTAAATCCTACCAGAAAAGCAATAAAGGGGATCAAATTAATCATTCAGAGCAAACCTAGTTCTTTTAAGGTGGATGGCATGGAGGACTGAAACTAAAACAAAATCAACAATAAATAAATAGATAAATAAATGACTCAATACATAAAATAATATGCCATTCAATGCAAGAAAAACAATAAAAATTGTAAATAATAAAAAAGTAATAATATACAGCATAAACTGATATTTCTGTTTTAGTTTGTTTGTGTGTATGTACACACGTACACACACACACACACACACACACACACACATACACAAACAGACACACACACACAAACAGACACACACACACACAAACAGACACACACACACACAAACAGCGTGTCTCCTGAATGTACCCCAAAGGTGTCAGTCGTACTGGACCTTGGTTGCCATGGTTACAATAATAAGCAAACAGACCTACCAACAGCAGCGTACCTACTTTTGTCGCCATGGTTACAACCACTTCCTCAACTTCAGACGATCTTTGTTGTAACATGAAGACTACACTGCAGTTCCTCTAATGACCACCAGAGTGTGGCTCTATCAGTCAGTCCATCCCCATAGACTCTTTATATATCTCACCTGTCACCTGAGTGACAGGTGGGTGAGCGTATGCTTGCCACAAACAGACATGCTCCAAAGTCTCAGCTCCACACACGCCCCACCTCTTCGCCTCTTTTTCAATTAGCCAAGAGTTCGGGGTGGAGTCAGGCACTGCCAAGATGGCGACGGAGAGCAGCTCACTCTGAGCTTCAAAACCGCTCTCTTGAAACCTATGGGTGATGTCACGGAGGCTGCGT
>NW_019450815.1:0-1059 GCF_002814215.2 Seriola lalandi dorsalis | reverse complement strand
TGTGTGTGTGTGTGTGTGTGTGTGTGTGTGTGTGTGTGTGTGTGTTTGTGTTCGCTGTTGAAGAGACAAAAAGGTCAGTGGATGATAAGGGTGTGTAGGGAAAGGTTGAAGTTTTGAAAAAACCTAAGGAGGAGATAACTGAGATGCATCTTGGTGGTTGTTTCCAACTGAAATTCTACTGCAGGTGGATGTGTCACCTTCCCTTCTAGCTGTTTGCCTTGAAGCTCCTTCACAGCTGTCATCGGCTGTCAGATGAGAATCTTGCTTTACATTGCAGATGTTAAATTGTGTTACAAGACATCAAAACATCTAAAAAGAAACAGCAATACATTTGTGCATGCACATTTTATTTTAAAACGTCCTCACTTTCCAGACTGTCTTAACTTTTACAAAATATCTTACCTCCAGAAATATCCTAACTTTTCCAAATAATTCTAATTCTCTAAAAATGTCAGAATTCTAGGATTCTAAGTTTCCTCCTTTTTCTAAATAGCCCTCACAATCAAACATTTTGACTAAACTTCCAAAATGTCCTGACTTTACCAAATATTTGTCGCTTTTGAAAACTGTTCTCACTGATCTGAAAATGATTATAGTCCCCACAAAGATAGAAATGCAATATTTTACACACACTTTGGCTGCAACTGAGCTTGGAGGGGAGAGTGGGGAGTGGTTTTTTGGCTCAGCAGGTTTGGGAGAGACAGAGAGGTGTGGTCACCAGCCTCCAAAACCGATCCTCCCTTTGTCGTTCGTTGCAGTCTGCACCGGAGGGCCCGAAGCACCGGGTCGTACAGGTGGAGAGAGCCGTCTGACTTTCCCCCGGTAGTTTCCACACAGTCGCTTCTGCTGCCGCTTGCTAGACTTCAGCATGAGTTACTACGGGTCTCAGCAGGCCCTCAGCATGAGCCGCAGGGTCGGGTCCAAGAGCGACTTGACCGCCGGAGGGGGCTTCCAGTACGCACGGAGCGAGGTAGTACATGGAGGTGGGAATGGATACGACCCGTACATGGAGGGATACAAAACCGTCACTTATACAAAGTCCTCAAAAGGCGGAATGTC
>NW_019450814.1:0-962 GCF_002814215.2 Seriola lalandi dorsalis | reverse complement strand
GCGTTTTCAAACTTCTGATTCATTTTTCATTTAGTCACTAGAAAAGTCAAGGAGTTAAAATGTGGACAAACAGTTGGATAGACAGACTAATCACATTATAAACACTACGTTTAAGTTATTTTCTTATAAGCTGCTGCAGGGACGATCACCTTTGATTATTATTGAGATGTGAAGCTTTGAATGTGGATCATGTCTGTTATTTGTAGTGATTCATTTCCACCAGCCTGTACTGTATGTTTAGTAGTGAAACTCAATCCTTTATGTTGATCTAACACATTTAGCATTTTACATTTTAGCACTGCAGGCGGATAAACTCTCAATCGATACAGCAGAGAAGAGATCATCTGACTTTTGGCTCCTTGTTCAAGTCAAGTTCTAAAAACTTCCCCGTCACAACTTGATAATGTCTTTTGGTAAATAGCCCCATTTTTCAAACATCTGATCTCCGACTTGTAAATAATGATCACGTCAATTACAACTGTGTTTTTCCTGAAAGCTCCAATACCATCACTCAACCAACTCTGTAGTCATGCAACTACCTTGATGATGTGATTCCTCACATCTCATCTTTACATAGCATACTGATCACCAAAAGGGCTAAAATCAGTGGAGTGCACCTTTAAAGGAAATTTTTTGAGGAGCTAAATTGTTGGAAACAAAAGATTAAAACTAGAGAAAGAGGCATTGTTGAATATCCATGCAGATGTTTCGCCGGTTGATAGTAGATATCCTTGGTTTGTCTTTACCCTCAGCGGATTTACTGAGCAGTGAAGCCACTGTGGCAGATAAAGAGGCCAGGCCTGCACCTTCTCATCACACCAGCTGACAGCGGGCGATCATCGTGACGGGAGGAGACATGGAGAGTCGGCGGCAGATAGGAAAGAGAAGGAGAGAGAATGAGAGAGAGAAAAACACACAGATGTCTGACCCGATGAAGACCGCCGTTCTAAATAGCCATGAAA
>NW_019450813.1:0-934 GCF_002814215.2 Seriola lalandi dorsalis | reverse complement strand
AACAAACATGTGGTCAAAAAATCAACCAGTTGTTAACAAGCAGACAGAGAATATTGTTTTCCGGTCGTCTGCCCGTCCGTCCGTCCGTCCGTCCGTCCCATGGACGCAATATCTCAGTAACACCTTGACAGAACTTCTTCAAATTTAGCACAAACATTTACCTGGACTCAAGGAGGAAATGATTAGAATTTGGTGGCTTAAGGTCAAAGGTCAAGGTCAGGGTGACCACACAAATCATGAAGTTGGTCTTGTGAATGCAATATCTTGCGAACTCCTCATGGGAATCCCTTCCAGTTTGGCACAAACGTTCACTTTGAATCAAGGAGAGTCAGTCAGGTTTGATTATCTGAGGCAACAGCTGAATGATGTCACATTAAGAAACCCAATGGTTGTTTAGCAGTGTTCGGCGGCATGGACCAATACACTCGACACCTTACCTGGAAACTGGATGCGAGCAGGGGGCAGCAGATGTCGCAGTCTGGACAGGAATTCAAAGAAACACTCATATACTGTTAGATCCGATACCTGTTTGATAAAATGTTATCAGACCCAATAATCTCCAATAGTTGCTGATGTTCTTCTGTACTGGGCAGACAATTAAAACACTATAGAGGCCATCTGAGCATCATGACAGTGTTTATGTTCTCACTTTCATATTACTCTGTTATTTTACATGAAACTTTTGAAAGGCAGCCTTTATGTATGACCTGTCCCTCTCGAAATACATAAATAAAGTGAAACCACACAAAACTTGTTCTATTAACAGAATAAACCTTCATGGTGTAGACTCTGCGGAGAGCGACTGCAGCGTCATTCTCTACGTTTGCGTCGTGGCAGACTGGCTTGACTCATCTTGACACCTACTGCCTATCAACACCTGGTATCATCAAACACATGCTGTATATAATCTGGCTTCTCCTGGAGAACACACATA
>NW_019450812.1:0-887 GCF_002814215.2 Seriola lalandi dorsalis | reverse complement strand
GTGTGGCCGCTTCACATTCCCATTACAAACCATTACAGGGTTTAAAAGGTGAACATGAAGCGTACAAGGGTTCATTACGACCAGTGAACGCTGCAGGAGAGGCAGAAATGGAAATGCAGAAATCTCAAAGGCACCAAAAATAACAGGAAAACATGAATAAGATTTATTTTCAGGGGGGCTACTTGAGGATGAAAACAGGAAAAAAACAAAGTCATTTTCCATTTTTTAAATTCTCCATAAATGTTTTCATTTTCAACGGATAATGAAAATATTTCATTTAAAAACCAAACTAAAGAAAAATACTTTGTGAAGTCGATTATAAAAGACTAAATGAAATGCTAATGTAGCAACCACATATGCTTCCATTATAATTGAGTGTAGCAGCGTCGGACTCCCATTGACTTCCACTGTAACTTCATTGATCCGGTTTGTTGCATCTCAGTGTTCAGACGTCTGAATCCAGCCGTGATCGTATCTGCAGATCACAGATAGCTGCTGCTGTTCAAGCGCTGCCTCTGATTGGTCAGAGGTTAATTGATGTGGCTAATCACCCGATCAGTCCAGTCTCCATGGAAACCACGAGTGGGGCTGATGTACGGGAGGTAGAAAAGAAAGGGGGGGCGTTCACACCAGGCTGAGCTGCTGCAGAACAGTTTGTACATCAGACTGACACAGTGAAATGAATTAAAGGTGCAGTCTGTCTTTTTTAAACAGATGCTAAAGCTAACGCTATATTTAAGTAAAAGTAAAGTCACTAATTATGTACATTTCTCTTTACAAAATAAGAGTCTCATTTGTCGTGTATCCAGCAGCTACCGACCAACCAGTCGACATTTCTAGAGCCGCTGCAGAAAAGGTTTAGACGCCTTTAGATTTCCAGGATAACA
>NW_019450811.1:0-847 GCF_002814215.2 Seriola lalandi dorsalis | reverse complement strand
CACTCAGAACTCCGGAGTAGTCCAGACTTCTTGTATAAGTTATTAAGAGATATACTGACTTTCTCCACCAGGGGAAAACACACTAAATTGATTTAAGACTTAATCTGAATGAATTTGGAAGTTAAATATCATATCAAAATTGATTTAATTAATAGATATCTGTAACAAACTTAATGCAAAATTTACATTCTATTCACTTCGTCACCATAATTGCTTGCCAATTTACTAAGAGTGTATTTCATCACAGCAGCTTATATATATTTCAGTAGTTACCTCAGGGTCTTTATTCAGCTCGCTCTCCAATATCATCCTCTGTTGCACTCGACAGTGTGTAATCTACAGTCAGCTGTAACTTCTTCTAGTCTAATAGCTCAATGATTGTTGTCCCCCTGACTGCCTCTCATATAAAACACGCACCCTTGCTTTGAAAAGATGTTTTTAGCATCTACCTTCATGTAACCTATACAATTCCCTTTTTATTTCTGTCACTGGACTGCACTGCTCCGATGACGCATAACTGAGAGATGTATTATACCCCTTTAATAAGACAACTGACACTAAATTAGTTATGCTTTTGTTTGCCGATTTTTGGCAGCAGACTTGAAGCTCTCAGTGTGAAATTATTTTTACCCTTGTAAATGGACTTTTCCCATAAACGAGACAAAACAGGCATCCTTATATGGCAATTTCAGGGGCATTGATCATGATATTGATTAAATCTCACGAATGCGCACCTCCTCATGAGCAGGTGGTATTCATCATTGTGAAAGAAGTGATTTACGACAACTTTGTACAGTTCAGAGAGTTTGGTGAATCTGAACACTAGTGCAAACAGGCCTCCAAAAAA
>NW_019450810.1:0-780 GCF_002814215.2 Seriola lalandi dorsalis | reverse complement strand
CTGGTTGTTTCTGTTGAGGTCATAAAGTGAGAATTAATGGTGCTGAAGTGAATATATGTAGCTTTTGCTGAACAGTGGTCACAGTGGCCAAAACTGACATTTATGGGATCATGGAATGTAGTAAAATCTAGTGCAACAGTAATACAGGGAGGGAAGCATCATTAAATATTATTTTCAACTGGTCAAAAATCCTGCTAAGACCCACTAACGCAGGGCTTTTGTCGGGCTTAAACACAACGCCCCGGTGAACACGTAAAATTTTAAAACTTATCCTGTTGTGACGTCTTTCAGAGCACAGACATGATAAACACATCTGTCACCTGCCCAGCACGGTAGCTGTTAAAGCAGAAACACCACAGCTACACTGTGCTGAGGATGAAAGAGTGAGCTGCGGCCTCAAAATAAGTTTTAAAGACACACAATCGCCATTTGAAGCGTCTCACATGGCGGCTCAAACCCGGGGATAAGACGGGACGGATCCATCCTACCAGTCTGCACACCAGCTACCAGCTCACTGTTTCTCCAATGTATCATGGGTGTTTGCTCTGTAACTGCATGTGATAATATCGCTTAAATTATATATTTTAGTATATGAATTCATTCTGGTGCGAAAGGGGTATAAGTCTGACTCTGTCTCATCTGTTGTCTAGCAACATCTACATAAAGCTCATTAACATTAGCTTACATTAGCTACCATAAGCTACTGCTGATTCCAGATAAAGTAAACTATTTTGACAAGAGCACAGTTGTGTTTTATAACTTATGATATTGACTTTTAAT
>NW_019450809.1:0-968 GCF_002814215.2 Seriola lalandi dorsalis | reverse complement strand
CTCCAGATCACTTTCTCTCAGACGTCACACGGCGCCCTCTGGAGCCACAAACGGCTTTATACAACTTCTTTTTCACATATCGTCACCTTCCTAAAATAATGGCCTAAGTCATGTTTTGACAAAAATGTTTTTTTTGCCTAAATCACCCCGTCATGATGCTGGCCACCTCTGGTAAAATCGCCTGAATCCTCAGTTGAGGGGAACATGCAATTCTACCCCCGGTTGTATAATGGCCTATGTCAAAAGTGTGACTCTTTTGTTGAGTTTTTTGTGTTTCCTGAAAAACCTGAAAAAATGACTTAGGCCATTATTTTAAGAGGGTGTCGATATACAGTTTACAGTGCAGCCAAAAAAACGCTGTTTGTTTTAATTAAGTAGTCAGTCAATAATATTAACTGTAAAGATGTGATTTCACGCTGCACCCCGTCTACGAAGGTCAGCTGAAGATTTCGTTAAGCACAGCAGAGTTAATTTAATCTCAACTCAGTTTAAACTTGCAGTGCAGAACTTTTATCTCCCCCTTCTGGCAGCGCGAGTAATTACACACACACTGTACTCTGAAATATTTTACTAATACCAACTTTTCCCCAGAGCAGTACAGTGGATTACACACTGCGTCATTTCCTGTGAATCTCAAGGCCAATTTGAATCCAACACAATTTGATCACAATTAAAACTGCGATATAGATTTAATTACTAAATGTAAATACATGTGCAGACCATAAAATATATCAAACATGGGGTTTTGATTGAATGAAAGTATTCTAAGTTTAAAGAAAGTGTCGGCACTAAACTAACAGCAGGAAATAGTAAACAAAGCTTTATGTGCATCAATAAAACCCCTCATTATTACAGAAACAGGGTTTTAACTAATGTTAAACATAGTTTGTTTCTCACTGTAAGAATGTCACTGAGCACAAAATCAGTGTGTGTGTGTGTGTGTGTGTGTGTGTGTGTGTGTGTGTGTG
>NW_019450808.1:0-919 GCF_002814215.2 Seriola lalandi dorsalis | reverse complement strand
TGATATTTACGTTACTGATGACGTGTCTGAGGTAATCCTGTAACAATTATTTGATGACACAGCCTACACTTCTAGACTATAATGACTGTGTAAGTACCCAACCTCAGCTGCGGGTAAACTGTCTGATACATTCTAGGCTGCAGAAAAATTGTATCAGCATTACTCATATCCTGACTTTTGCTTCTCGATGGCCTAGTTGAAATTTAATGCGTGTTAAAATCCATGTGAAAGTTATTGGATACGTAATTAAACATCTACAAGACAAAACAACAGGTGCAGTTGCTGTTTTTTAGACAAAAGAAATGACAAATAATACAGACATGAGTAATAAACGTCTCTCCCCTCCAGAGCTTTGTGTGTATGAGATATGGATTGAGATATGAGGTTTCCGTTCACTAGCCTAAACACCGTTTGACTGTATGATACAGAGATAAAGATTAACCACATCTTTAGACTTACACAAACCACACTACCATGCTACTTCCTGGCTGATTATTTGGTGTAGTCCACGGGTTTATGGGACACCAGCGACAAAGGGAAAACAAAGCGGTGTTTGAAGAAAAAAAAAAAAAGTGAGAGACTGTGAGAAAAATAAGGAGGAAAAAAGAAACACACATTGGGGAATCGTTCTCGTTAACAGTGTGGCATCACACCTCGGCCTTAGGGAGTGGTGGCAGAGGATTCCTGACATATTTGCTACAGCTGACACACATGGGTGAGTGAGGGAGAGTGTCGGACGGGCAAAAGCAAAAGGAGTCAGTCTACAGCACTTGGGTTGAAACATGCCCACTGAGTCCTTGTGTGCACCATTGCCTCTGCAGACGTATATGCAACAAGTTGTGACAGCAATCCAACAGAAATCATGTCCCACTCACATTTTCTTTGCCTCTGATGATCCTGATCCAAATTTTTATCTTTT
>NW_019450807.1:0-1079 GCF_002814215.2 Seriola lalandi dorsalis | reverse complement strand
GTGTGTGTGTGTATACTGAGCCCATAATGCTAATAAGCGCCTGATAGGCTACAGGCGATGTCCTCTTATAATTATAGTCTATGTAAATTTCAGTGTCTCACCCGGCCTCCATCTCCATCTATTCCTGCGGGACTAAACACCTGTTGATTGGCCTTTCCTTTCCGTCTCCGTGTATAAATGACGGATGGCGGCTCCCTGGCTGCCTCGCTGTCGCAGTTTACAGGTAAACACGGCGCCTCTCATCACCCGCGGCGGTAACGGGTCTCCACAGCAACGCCGTGACGCGCCAAACGGGAGCGAGCGGGGCGACAAACTGGAGGCAGCGGTGGCAGCTCCGGGCAGCAGCAAGCGACGAGTCCTCGTCGAAGATCGTCTACTTAGAAGATGAGCCACTCGAATAAAAATAAAACAAAATAAAATAAAATGTAGACTTGATGAAATGTCTCATTTAAGAAACCAAACAATTATCTTAATTTATTAAAAAATAATCTGCAGATTTATCGATAATGAATAATAATTGGTTGCATGTTTAGCTTGTAATTGCCACTATGAGGCTAATTTAAGAAAAGTAGCCTCATAGTGGCATTGTTTTTTTCATGTGGTAGCTTGAATGCTTTGTTACTGGAAATGTCACCCAGTGTGGCATGGCTTGTAAATTAATAATAATCTAAGTATATATATATATATATATATATATATATATATATACTACCAGGAAAATAAGCTGAAGGCCTACAAACAAAACAAAAATCACTGATTTTAAATTGATTCTGATATGGGTATACTTCACTCCAATGTTTCTGAATAGATTTTACAGGGAAAAAAACTAACCCTAACAGTGGGGGCCACTGACCTAAAATGAGCTGCTTGCACCCCTAAAAAACACTGTTTCCCGAACTTTCAACATGGACCCAAATTTGCTATATATGTTAGGAATTTGTAACAGGTAATTACTAAGATCTCACCACCAGATTTCGACTCAGGGATCCTGTTCAAGATAAGGCATCAGGAGAGGCATAGGCATTGCAGCTTTAATGTTTTTAACCTCATTTTATTTTGTTGATTTTTTTTTTTTTTTT
>NW_019450806.1:0-882 GCF_002814215.2 Seriola lalandi dorsalis | reverse complement strand
TCACCTGTTTGAAGAGTGTGTTTCTACATGGAGCACACACACATACAAATACGTAAATGAGGCACATATAAAGTACTAAGAAAAGGAGGTTACGACTTCACCTACACTGTCAGCAGGAGTTTCTTGTCCACTGATACATTGGTTTTGTATTACCTGACTGACCCTGTCCTGCCCCTGTGTGCACTTGCAGGTAATTGCCCAGGACCGGGATGCTCTTCTCAGTCAGTCCAACTGGGGGAAGATGGTGCAGAAAGTGTCTCAGTTTGGGATCCGAACTGGAACCTTCAACTGCTCTAATGACTACAGGTGAGCAGCAGGTCTTCTTCAAACTGCATCTGCACTTTTTATTCATGTCCATTGTTTCCCACAGACTGAGAATTTCTTTGTTGTGGTGAGTGGTTCACTGAGTGATCAATGTGCATGCAGAGACTCGTGCAGTTTAGAGGGGCAGAGTGTAACCCATTATTTTCTGTAGCTACAGATTACAGATGTTCCCTAAACACCTTGCATGTTGACTATCAGTAGACGGTACAATTTACAAATTTTCCTTAAACACCTGACATGCATACCACCAGTAGACGGTACAATTTACAGATGTTCCCTGAATGCCTCATATGCATACTAATAGTAGACAGTACAATTTACATATGTTCCTTAAACGCCTCACATGCAGACCAACAGTAGATGCTACAATTTACATATGTTCCTTAAACGCCTCACATGCAGACCAACAGTAGATGCTACAATTTACAAATGTTCCTTAAACGCCTCACATGCATTACATTAGTAGATGCTACAATTGACCAATGTTCCCTAAATGCCTCACGTGCACACTATCAGTAGAGACTGTAGTTGACCGATGTTTCCTAAATGCCTCACATA
>NW_019450805.1:0-935 GCF_002814215.2 Seriola lalandi dorsalis | reverse complement strand
CTCGGCCGCTTGTGGTCGACATCTAACGTTTCGGAACTTTGTCGTCTTTGTTCGCCTTGTTTTCCCTCCAGGGTTTGAAGTCGTCACTGACTGACTACAAAGCCGCCACATACATGATCGTGTGCCAGCTGGCGGTGAAGGTGGTGATGGAGGCGAGTCTGGTCGACAGCCTCTCCGTGCACATCAGCAAGTCTCTAGTCAAAGAGCCCGTTCTGGCCAAGGAGGGTCTGGGCTGCCTCATCGTGCTGCTGCAGAACCAGAAGGAGGGAGCCGCTGGACCCAGGTAGGCACCAGGTTTCTGCCGCCGCCCTCGTGGTCCAGGTGGCTGATGGGATGTGTAGTGACCTGACTGCGTTTCCTCCTGTGTTTAGAGCTTTTGGCCGTCTGTGCTCGATGCCGGCGCTGGTCTCCACGCTGCAGGTCATGGCAGCCGCTCATGATGTCAGTCCTCTGCTGCGTTACCTGCTGCCTTACCTGATCCACAATGTGTTCACCAGCAGCTCAGGTGAGACCTGGAACCACATGACAAACTCTTCACAGGGCAGAGAGAGAGAGAGAGAGCGAGAGAGAGAGAGAGAGAGGGTTTACCTGCTGTTCTCTGTCACAGGTGAGACGGAGACGGATGAGCTCGGCATGTTGGAGTCCCTCCTGAAGTCTGTCCCTCTCACCAAAGGCCTGGACCAAACAGTGGCTCGGTAAACTCCCCTCACCCTTCATCCACATTAACGCTTATTCAGGACATCACAGCTCTGGCTTAGATTCTCTGTCCACACTTCCTGCTGTATTTTAGCCGAAACAATCACAAAAATAGCCTGTGAACTCCTGGAGGGACTGATTAGTATGTGTCAAGTATCGTCTTCAGCTGGGCCAGTAAATCACCTCAATACTTAAGCAAAGGTTAGGGCTAACGGGCTGAGGTTAGTCCTAGGGTTAGC
>NW_019450804.1:0-1208 GCF_002814215.2 Seriola lalandi dorsalis | reverse complement strand
TGTGTGTGTGTGTATTTGTACATGTGGTATTTACACTGAGAAGCATAAGCCTGACTGCTGCCCCCAGACACAGGCTCAGGTCCAGGATATTTTTGTTAGTTTTATCTACATGGCCAGATTTACTCCTGGCATTAGAATACCGACACTGACAAAAGATGCAACTAGATTTGGTCTCGATAGAAATCCAAGAGCAGAAAATTACTTCCAGCCACGGGCTGAATGCTGGTAAATTCTCTCAGTGACTGTGGCAGATAATCAACCAAGCTTTTATTATGGAATTGGCCCCAAAAATCAGCAGGAGCTCTGCCAAAATAAGGCTTTTTTTTCTAAGTGAAGACACTCTGAGGCTCAGTAAAGAAAATAATTGGAAGTGTGGCAGTTAACATTATGAAGCATGAAGCTTGCAGTAAAGTAAAACCTGAGTGAGTGGATTGTAGTTCTGCTTATAGTTTATTTCTATTGCAGGGACTTTTCCAGGGGCCCAGCGGCCATTCTTCAGTTCTCACTCTGCAGGAAACAGGAAGCAGGCAAAAACAATCACAATCATTCAAAGTCACACTTTTGTGTTTTTTTTTTTTGTTTTTTTTAAGTACAATACATGCAAGCACAGATGTACTGTTCGGACGTAAGTGCTCAACCAGACGGCCCATCATACCAGAGGGTCTTTGTTTATGAAAAAAAAAAAGAGGTATACTCCTGAGATCCTTTACTTAAGTAAAAGTAACAATACAATGATATAAAGATTCTAATATAATATATACATCCATGGGTACAAGTTGGACAATGGAACAAACTGACGCTGAATAATTACGTTTACTTCATGCATGGACCAAAAGCAGCTGCAGACGTATGTAAACCGGGCGATTGCGCGTTAAGCCGTGCGCGCTCCCGCGGATGGCACATTTGGGCAGAGTATCACTTTTTGGCACGACACCGCCCGGCTCTCGACTTCCCTGTTCAGTTTTCCTTTTGCACAAGTCGGATGCGCTTTGGTGCACGTCTTCATTCAATGGGACAAGCGTTAGAGCTTTAAGGCAGCATCGGCTAATGAACAAACGACAACATACATATAGCACAAGTAGGACGATGAAATTAGGCAATACCCCCTAAGCTGGCATTTTTCATACAACGTAAACAACTGCAAAACAATTATACTTCATGCACGGACCATATTATTCGGTTGTTCAATTTGTAACATAGTTTATATG
>NW_019450803.1:0-971 GCF_002814215.2 Seriola lalandi dorsalis | reverse complement strand
ACACACACACACACACACACACACAGACAAAGTCACAGTTCATGCAGGAAGGTTAGGTTTCAAACTGTTGGCTCTTGACAGACCCGATTCATTTTCTGTGAAGTGTACTTGCCGTGCAGCAACATGTAATACACAGTAATTGTCACTCTTTACTCCTCTTCCGAACTCACTCACTTCCCCGTTCCCACTCTATCGTCACTGTCTCTCAATCTCTCTCTCCAATCACCTTTCCATTCCTCTGAGGACATGGAAGAAAACAACAATCACAACTCATCAATTCACCATCAGCTCCTAATTAACAGTATAATTCTGCCTAATTAATAAATTGATTAAAGTGCCTAGGCAGGAACCAAACAGATCCAACCCTTCGTCTCCCAGAGAGTTGTTAGGGGTGAAGCCTCCCTCCCCACCCGGTACACAAACAAACGCCTCCCTCCATGACTTCAAAGAGAGGAATTAGATAAGTCAGTGACCGTCCTGTGAGGGAGCAGCAAGCTAATTTTCTTTCACAAACAAACCGTCAAAACACACATTTCATACGACGACCGGAGGGGTCTGAGATCATGATCGATTTTATGACTTTAAAGAGAAGTGCTTTTTTGGCTGTGCAGTGGTTGGGTGTTGAGAAAAGAACCCTTCAAAGGGGGTTTTAATTATTACATGGAGATTCTCAGTCTCTGTTGTCATCTCTCTCTTTCTCTCTCTCTCTTTACATATTTCCCTGTCTCTTCCTGAGCAACAACCTGCCAGATTTAGATGAAATCAGGTGAAAAAGTAATAACCCTCAAAATTAGTTTTTAATTATATCAGCACTCTATCTCTTGTCACCCACCACCACCTACTTCTCTAACACCTGCCAGATTCACTAACAAGGTGGAAAAAGTATAGTGACACCGAGTTAAACACATCAAGGCACACACACTCACACACACACACACACACACACACACACACACACACACACACACACA
>NW_019450802.1:0-730 GCF_002814215.2 Seriola lalandi dorsalis | reverse complement strand
GTTCGTCCTCGTGAAGCCGGCAGGAGCTTCACCGGAGAGCCGGAGAAATTCATCCCGACAGCACAAACCTTTAAAAAGCTATTTCAAATAAGAGATAAGGCTTATTCAAATGGCGGCGCTGCTGCTGTTTCATCACAGCTCTGTCCCCACAGGCGAGTCTCTGACCTTTAACAACAAAGACTCTCATTAAGCCCCAACACACAAACAGGGAAGAGACTTTACAGTAATGCGTCACTTAAAGACGGAGGTGGTTTATGGATTTTTGTGACATTCAGTTGAATTAATTGCCACATTTAGTTTGTCAACGTCAGACTGACAACAGCACGAAACATGCTTCTATATTAATACTGGGAAAGTGTCAAAGCGCCTGTTTTAACCGTGTGTTCATGAACGTGCCGTAAACTTACAGTCCACAGGAAGCTGTCATCAGATCAACAAATCACTGCTGCTGTCATTTTCCTGTGAGGACCGTCTCTAAAACGTCTGCTAATTGATTTTCAAGCTTCACACACACAAACGACTTCTTCAACAACACGAGCATCGACCCTTCAACGGCCGAGCGAGTCAGGGTTTATTCTCTATGTGCTTCATGGAAGTCAGACAATTACATCAGGCTTTCAGGGTAAAGCCTATTCCCTGAAGTGTGGCGACTGTTCTCACACGGCAGCGAGAGAGAGAGAGAGAGAGAGAGAGAGAGAGAGAGAGAGAGCGACGAGACGTTTCTGTCGGA
>NW_019450801.1:1369-2658 GCF_002814215.2 Seriola lalandi dorsalis | reverse complement strand
CTCAGAGGACAATGATGCTTGAAGCATGACATGCCATGAAGCCAGCAGCAGGGAAAACTTACAAACATCTAATTTAATTTGAACACACAATGTGTTAATCAGTGAGTTTAAAGGGAATTTGTAGGTGTGTTTTAATTTTTGACAGAGCATGGCTAGCTGTTTCCCCTGCTTTCACTCTTTATGCTAAGATAATAGCCTCGCTCGCCAGCTCTAGTGCTATACTTAGGTCACAGACATGAGAGTAAACTCTGCGTATCCCCCATGATTCCATGATGTGACCGTACACACAGCTGTGTGGTCTGATACTGTTATTTAACCAATATGTGACTGTTATCTTCTCATACATAAAAAGCTCAAATGCTACAAAAAACATAAGACCTGAGTTGTGATGGACTTTTTTCCTTTAATTTCATGTTAGTATAAAGTTCTGGCTGTTGCTTCCTGCACACATGCATTCACTCATACTGACACACGCGTATTAATTTAATCATTTTGAGTTGGCAGCAAATATTTGGCCCCTATTTTCAGCAAACACACACACAAACACACACACACACACACACAGTTTGGTATTAAGTTATTTGGCAGGACGTTTTGGCTACTAGTTTTTGGTATCTATGCACACACACTTAGGAATTAACTTTGTCTTGGCAGGCAGGAAATTTCAAGCTTTTTTTTTTTTGTTTCAGCATGCACGCAAACACACATATAAGAACACATACATACACATGCAGACACAATGGGAAGTAATCCCCCTGTACATGCCAGAGATTTGGACAGAGCAGGGATTTTCCTCTTCAAAGAGTAGACCACCCATCGCAGGAACAATGGTGGCCGAACTCAGGGAGATTTCCTGTGGCGGCGGTGGGAATCCACACACACACACACACACACACACACACACACAAACAACACACACAGTCATGTGCATCCATACATAAACAACATGCTTATGCACAGACTCTCAGGAACATGTACATACCTGTGTGCTAGACAGACGTTTACACACAGACACACACACACACAGGCTGCCTTGTGGAGCTCATGGGAGGGCGGGGGGTTTTTGTGGTGACAGACAGACAGACGGGGATCTGGGATGTGTATGACTGGGGGGGGGGAGGTGCTTGACAAAAGAGCAAAGATACTGAGCAGGATGGGATTGCAGAACCAGAGAGAAATAAAGGGACGAAGGGACAGACGGACAGACTGAAGTCCAGCTGTTTCCACCCCTGGAAGCAGCCTCGCTTTAGGCTGGCACTGTCCCACTTCTTCTCAAGTCTTTCACCCCC
>NW_019450801.1:0-723 GCF_002814215.2 Seriola lalandi dorsalis | reverse complement strand
ACACACACACACACACACCCTCGCTCGCGTGGCTGCTAACTTTGTTTTTCTTCTTCTTCTTTTGTTATTTTTTGATGCCGCTGCCTGCCTTTTGCTGCCCCTGATTCACTCGCAGACAAATTGAAAGTATTTGTTGCTTTAAAGCAGCCTTTTGAATTCAAAGACAAAAGATGGCGGGCAACAAAGAGCACCCCATGTGTTGTGGGGGAATATCGCTCCGAATGTTTAGATGCCCCCCTTCTCTCCACACACACACACACACACACACACACACACACTCACACACACACACTTCCACCCACATCCTCTCCTCTTTTCTTCTTTTTTTCTTCTGTCTTTTGTGACAAAACCATTTGATGGAGGAATTGTCTTTTTGTGATTGATTTGTTCTTTGTGGGCATACACAATAACATACTGTATTGTTGGATTTCTTTCATTTTTAAATTGTTATTATTTCTATATTGACAGACAGCAGTTGGCGTGGACGGAGAATTACAATAAACAGGTGCACACACTGCTGCTTTTAGTCAGATGCAGCTTTGTGATGTTCAGCTTGTTGGTATTCACACCTTGTCATTTTGCAGCTTTTTTTTCCGGGGGAAACTTTCAGAAAATTCATCCATGAAATTGAAATTTAATTCTGCTAAGTAAGAGCGTGTGTGTGTGTGTGTGTGTGTGTGTGTGTGTGTGTGTGTGTGTGTGTGTGTATATGTGTTTGTGTAT
>NW_019450800.1:0-1035 GCF_002814215.2 Seriola lalandi dorsalis | reverse complement strand
ACACACACACACACAGACACACACACACACACACACGGCAATCCCATAATGAAGTGTTTCCCGTGCATGTGATGTCAGTGACACAGGTTCCATTACCTGGCCTGTCACCACGTCGCCTTGGTGATGGCCTGTCAGATACTGTTTGGTTGCCATGGCGAGAGACATTGAAATCCACATGATTCAATAATGCAAGGCTTTGATTGGTTTAGCTGTCGAAAATTGTGTGGCATAATGTGGCGTGTGTGTGTGTGTGTCATTGTACTTGTGTTCTTGCAAGAATCTGAAAATGTTGCTGTAATTATTTTCCAGCAGCTTGTTGCTACATGAGTTTGGTCAACATTAAAATTAGGGTTAAATCTAGACGAATATTTCCACGTCTGATTAACACTCATTAAATAAATAAATTAAATTCCTTCTACTTGTGATAGATGAGACGTAATGAGATAAGAAGGGGAAATGGCTCTACAGGATGGCAATGTTGGTCGTTCGTTCGTTCGTTCGGTCCATAACTTTGGTCCAGATTGAAATCTCGACAACTATTGGGTGGATTAAGATGAAATGCTGCACAGACATTCATGGTCCCCAGGAGATGAAGCCATCTGACGTTGGTGATCCTCTGACTTTTCCTATGGCACCACCAAAAGGTTCAAATTTTTGATTTCCAATTAAACGTCTCGATAACTACTGGATGGACTGCCATGCAGTTTGGTTGAGACATCCATGTCCCTCTGATGATGAATGATAACTCATCTAGCACCATCAAAGGTGTCTCCAGTCCTTGTGAATAGCCAACGCTGATGTAAAAATCACAACTTTTTGATCAAACGTGGATGCCTCAGATCAGTTAGTGAATGGCTTGGCAATAGTTGGATGGATAATTTTTTATTTTGAGAACCAGTCTCAAAAATAAATAAATAAATAAATAAAAAAAAACTGAATCTACGGTTTGCATCCTGATATCATCAAAATCTGCAGCTTCACAGTACATTTAAAAACACACACATGGATGTACAGTATGTTTTTTATTTATGTTTA
>NW_019450799.1:0-962 GCF_002814215.2 Seriola lalandi dorsalis | reverse complement strand
TTTTTTTTTTTGCTGAGCCCCATTCTACCCTTAGATAAGATGATCTTGATAAGAGATCAAGATAACATTCAGCTACAAAAACTCCATTTCCTTACTCCTCTGGGGACATTAAACCATTTCCTTTTGCTCAAAAAGATGAAAAAAAGAAGCAACCCAAGAATTCACAACAGCACAGCCCCGCATTACAGCACCTTTTCCACCTCATTGGCTGGCCTTTCCAGATGCTATCAGTGAGCAGGTGATTTTGGTGCAGCCCATAAGTTCTGCATTGCAGAGGCATAGTCTGAATCAGTGAACACAGAATGTTGTGTAGGTATCTTTACATTGTATTTAGATTATCTGCACGGCAGTGACCCTGGCTTAGAGGCAGAACCTAGAATGCTGAAAGCAGAAAGTAGTAGAGATATAATATGCTCTCCTTTTGTAGAGGTAGAAAGTGTCACACTTGTCATACTCAGAGAAAGTGTCATACTCAATGGTTCTTCCCATCTCAATGATGCATGATGAATTTATTCTTTGCTATCAGTTCGACAAAGATTATGATTGGACATGATATGTATCTACTGCATGCTCCTCTGGGAAAGGTTTTCTTCAGGCACATGCAGTGATTAATTACTGAAGTTTATTCTGGGATAAAAAAAAAAAACAGAATAACCAATATCAGTCTTTGTCTGTTCAGACTTTTATCAACAAAGAAAAAAACTGTTGTTGGGTGGATGGGTCTATGACGATACAAATAAAAAAGCAACACCTCTGCTCATGTCACTGTAAGATTCAGTAAAAAGCCTTTTCTGTCGACCACCCAACAATTTATCATATCACCCTTTCATTTGCACACTTACCTGCACTTTATTTAAAAGTGGCTGCTCATCGTTTACATCACGAGAACTGGATCTGAGAAATGGAAAAAGTGTGAAAATGTATGAAAATAGTGATTATGTCTCCTGTCATGTTAAAACTGG
>NW_019450798.1:0-5766 GCF_002814215.2 Seriola lalandi dorsalis | reverse complement strand
GTTAGGCAGTATGAAAAGGCTGGGAGGCTTTTGATTGGGACAGTCTGTTTTGTCTGAATGACAAAGCCTTGAAACATGAAATGTATCAAGTCGTTGATCTTTTGTACATTTAACTTAATAAATCAAAGGTCTAAGACTATTTCCTGAGTGATTTTATTCTGTCATTTTCTGATCGAATTTCCCCACACCATGCTACTGTCTTTGTTTTAACCATTTTTAACTGATATTTCCATTATTAAATATAATTGAATTGAGTTGCCTTTCATTTTTGTATGACATTATCTGTTCTTTGTGCGAAACTATTATCACAAACATCCATCCAAATTAGGCCTAATTATTAAAAAAACCTTGACTCACTTCAGTATTAAAGCTATGTTCATGATATTTTCCTCAAAAGAAAACTGAATCATTTGACTGAATCTTAAATGAAAAATGTCTAATTAAACTAACCAAGATACCATTGGTCTTTTCTGGCTCATAACAGATTAAACAATTACCATTATGATATAGACCATATTACGGTATCATTTTTAAACGTACTTTTAGACTTACATAGTATTACTATAGTACTACTGTAAGATGAGATTTATTCTTGTGAGGACATATTCAACAGATTGCCTTATTTTGCATTGTACATTATTTTGAGTCCACATAATTTAATTATTTGTAACTACATTTATAAATATTGTATTCTGCTGTTTAAGTTTAATCTGGAACTATATAATATGGCGCACTTTAGTGGCAGGTAATGTGAGTTATGATTAGGAGTGGCGGAGTGATATGTAAGAGGTGAGATGTCACTTGGGTAGTCAGTGTTCGGTCTTCCTAGGTTGGGGTTCTCCGGAGAAGGAATAAAGATGGATTGACCTGTACAGAGAAGTTGTCCCCGTGCTCTTGCTTTACCCACAGCCCTTCGATAGTTTAATTAAGCAATATGTAAGGCAATAGTTAAGACATCCAAAAACATGTCTTACACTGGTGGCAGCGGGTTTGTGGTCTGCTAATTTTTGCAGAGTTTTGAGTTTTGCCGGGGATTAACGAGCCGACTGCCTGCACGACGACGGCGCCAATTTTTTTCCCTCCTCACCGTGGACTGCTCCTGCTTTAAGCTAGCGACTCGGTCAGTGTGCTGGTGGAATGAAACGGACTCTGGTGGCCATTAAATCTTCAAGATAACAACGAAGCAACATAAAAGTGAGTTACAGAGACTGACAAAGTGGACACAATTTTTCTGCTCTCTTCGTGGATTTTCATGCTGCATCATGCGGGAGTACTGCTTGTGAACTTCTCTACGTTGGACGGTTGCATGGTAAAGTTGTTTACGAGTCACTCTGGAAACTTCAACTGCAGATTAAACCCACCAAACTCACCAAAACTGAGACTGTTAAGCTACACATGCCCATTCTGAACTTTCACTGTACTTTTAAGAGCCGTGCCCTCGCCAGTACATACAGTGGGCACTGTAAAATAAAAAAAAAAAAATAGAAAAAACGAGAAATGGCCAGTCACAATAACCTTTGGAATGAACTGCCCTTTCCTTCTAGCCATGTCATGCCACAGTATTGTAAAGGGGATTTTCCTCATGTTTTCATGGGTGATGGAAAAGAGGATTTTTCAAAATGGTGTAGACGTTTTGAAGTGGCTGTCGAGGCTACTCCTAATTATGATGAAGACAGTCTGGCTAAACTGCTGCCCACACGCCTTGGTGGTGCTGCTTTTAGTTACTGGGATAGCCTACCTGAAGCAACAAAATCTGTCTACAACTCTGTGAAAGAAAAACTGAAAGCCGTTTTTGGACAGACTGCCTACCTGTCAACATTTCAAAGTTTTGTCAATGCACGCACTCGCCTGCCTGGAGAAGCCCTTCCAGTTTTTGCGGCTGAAATTAGCCGACTAGTGGAGGAAGCTTTTCCCACATATGGACAAAATGCTAAAGATGGAGAAAAATTCAGACGCTTCATTGCTGGGATTGAGCCGTACCTTCAGCTACGTTGTCATGAGCAGGGTGTCAAAACACTGGATGCTGCACTTCTGTTTGCACTACAGATTGAGACAGCTCATCATGCTAGCAGGGTGTTTTCATCTCCAAACACTCTGCCGTCTTTTCCTCAGACACCTGCCTCACCTGCTGTCCCTCCCTTAACACCCACTCACCTTTCTACATCCTCTACTTCTCTTGGTGTCCACTCTGCCACCTCAGATGATCTTCGCAAAATGCAGAGAACACTGGAGACACTTTCAGAAAGAATGGAGCAATTACAGCTAGAGGTGCAACGTCAGCGACAAGACACACGACGTGGCTCATCAGACCACAGATCTTGTCAACGGAGCCTCACTCCTGATGGTGGACGAGGCCACAACCATTACTACACCTCAGACAGAAACACCTACAGAGACTCCTCCTATGACCGGTACTCAGCTCGTGATAGCTCCTACAGACCTTCAAGGCATGAAAGAGACCGCTATGACAGAAGGGATTCCTACACTCGTTCTGGATCATCGGAGCGCCATACACGTGGTTACAGCCCATCACGCAGAGACTACACAGAGCGTGGCCGCTCTCCTGAACGCCTTGGGGACAGACATCCCTCTCGTTCTTCTCACCACTCTCAACGCTCTCCAAGTCCTGGACACGTACGCTTCCACTCTCCTTCTCACACAAATAAGGTAAACTACAAGTAGTTGACAATGTGGGCCATTTGCCAGCTACAGACACTACCCAGGCCCATAAAGACAATGATGCCCCACCTACTGACTTTACCAGAGACTGTTTAGCTGGGGTGGATGTTTCAAAAAGATATGTGTCAGTTGTGATTGAGGACACTGTTGTGCATGCTTTTGTTGATACTGGAGCTGACATTTCAGTCATCAGTGAAGATTTTAGGATGTCTACAACTTCTCTCTACAAAAAGCCCATTGTGAAACAGTTTGTTCCGCTCACTGGTGTCACAGGTGACCCTCTGGACTCAGTTTGTTCAATCTCAGTCAATTTGAGTATTGCTCACAAGCCAATGACTCATGCCCTTCAAGTTGTCAGAAACTGTACTAAACCCCTGATTTTGGGCTGGGATTTTCTGGTTGCTAACGGCATTATTGTAGACACACGAAACATGGCTCTTATAGTAGATGACAAAGTAGTGCCACTGGTTAGCCCACATCAGTATGTCCCAAAACTGACTGACGTTACAGTATCTTCTACAGTGACAGTTCCAGCCATGTCAGAGATGGTCATCACAGCTACGCTAGATGTGCCACTCAAAGGACTAGTACCTCATGATTATGCAGGTGTGTTTGAACCACACTACACTGATCATTCATCTGCTGGTTTTGCATGGACTGTGGCAAAAGCTGAACAAGGTTCCATCAATGTGAAAGTAGCAAACCCTTCCAGTGAGGAAGTCATGTTACATTCGGGCACTCAGATGGGAAATTTTCATGCCACATCTGGCAACAACAACGACGAGTACACTGTGATAGAAAATTCTGTGTGTAACATCAACATTCAGCAACCTGGCATATCCAAGCCACCTGTACTGCCTGATATTTCAAACCCTGACCTCACAAGTGTACAGCACAAGAAATTGAAAGACACTTTAACCTCATTCTCAGATGTGTTCAGTAAACACTCACATGACTTTGGAAGGACAGACCTGGTCACACACAAAATCTCAACCAGTTGTGACACTCCCATCTCACAAAGAGCCTACCGTACCTCTCCTTCCATGAAAGCAGAAATCCAACGTCAAGTGGAGGAACTTAAAGCTCAGGATCTCATTGAGGACAGTACAAGCCCCTGGGCCAGCCCAGTGGTCATGGTGAAAAAGAAAAATGGCACATACAGATTTTGTGTTGATTTCAGAAAACTGAACTCGGTTACCATCACGGATGCACATCCTCTCCCAAGAGTCGATGATAGTTTGGATGCACTATCTGGCTCTCAGTTCTTCTCCACCATGGACATGTCAAGTGGATACTGGCAAGTTGAAATGCATCCTGCAGACAGACCCAAAACAGCATTTATAACAAGCGATGGTCTCTACCAATTCAAAGTGATGCCGTGGGTCTGAAAAACTCACCACCAACTTTTCAGAGACTAATGGAGCTTGTTTTGAGAGGTCTCCACTGGACAACATGTGTCATTTACCTCGATGACATCATTTGCATGGGACGAGACTTCAGTGATCACCTTCAAAACCTGACTGACATTCTCACACGCTTCAGACAAGCAGGTTTGAAACTAAATCCAAAGAAATGTGAGTTTTGCAAATCTGCGGTCAAGTACATGGGACACATTGTTTCACGTGATGGACTGGCACTGGACCCAGTCAACAGCCAACGTATAAGTGAATGGCCTGTCCCAAAATCACCCACTGAGGTAAGAGCATTTCTGGGATTGTGCTCTTATTACAGACGTTTTGTGCACAAGTATGCATTCATTGCTCATCCTCTTCACAGACTCACACAAAAACATATGCCATTTGAATGGACTGAAGAGTGTTCCACTGCATTTCAGACATTAAAAGATGCACTCACCTCTCCTCCAATAATGGCATTTCCCAACTTTCATCAGCCATTCATTCTCGGTACAGATGCATCTAACTATGCTATTGGCTCAGTGCTCTCTCAGGTTCAAAACGGAAAAGAACGGGTTATAGCATATGCAAGTCATGTTCTGACCCGCACAGAAAAGAGATGGTCCACATATGACAAAGAACTTTGGGCCATTGTCTGGTCTGTCAGACACTTCAGACACTACCTGAGTTGTAATCCATTTACAGTCATCACTGATCATCGTCCACTCCTCAGTTTACGCAAACTGGATGTCACACATGACCCAACAGGACGACGAGGTCGTTGGGCTTTGGAGTTGGATCCTTATCAATGGACAATGAAACACAAAGAAGGAAAGAAACACACGAACGCTGATGCAATGTCACGGATTCCCATCTCACAACAGGACCCAGTGGTTCCAGAGGAAACAGTGCTTCCCTCCCAGGATGATCACTCCTCTCCTGTTAAAGTGGAAACTTCTCCTCCAGTTCCACAGTTGCACAATCCTCCTGTGCAACCCTCTTCAGTCTCCAGCACAACAGCTCAGGTTTGCTCTGCAGAAAAAGATACTGCTGTTGTTCAGACAACAAACACAGGTGTGGAAATATTACAACACACACTTTCTACTCAAGCAAATTACATTTTATCCAACCAACTTTCTGACCCCATTCTCTCTGAAGTGTACACATGGGTACAGGAAAACAAACGACCATACCTCAGACATGTTAAAGGGAAAGTTCTGAGAAAACTCTGGTGGCAATTCCCCAAACTTGTACTGTGTAATGACTTACTCTGTCGAAAGGCACACATTGCGCCAGGAAAGCCAGTTGTGTACCAAGTGTTGATTCCCTCCTTACAAATCACAGAGACTATGAATATTCTCCATGGCAATCCCTGCTCAGGTCATTACAGCGCTGATCGCACATTCAAGAAAGCCCTAACTATGTGCTATTGGCCAAACATGAGGTCTGATATTGAGAATTTCTGTGATATGTGTCATACATGTGAAGCTTACAGAAAACCTGTACCACGACACAGAGCTCCCCTGCAATCCATACAGGCAGAAAGACCATTCCAGTTTGTATGCACAGATATTACTGAGCTCCCAGTCACCTCACAGGGACATAAGTATGTGCTTGTAGTACAAGATCATTTTACGAAGTATGTCAATACTTTTCCTATGTCAGATCAGACAGCTGCTACAGTAGCACAACT
>NW_019450797.1:0-781 GCF_002814215.2 Seriola lalandi dorsalis | reverse complement strand
GCCGGCTCTTTCTCCTCAGGAAGCTCAGGTCCTCTGACATCTGCAGTGAAATGCTGCACGTTTTATTTGTCAGTGGTGGCAAGTCTTTTTAATGCTAAAGTCTGCTGGGGCAGCAGCATTTTCGACATGAACACAAGGAGACTGGACAAGCTGGTCAAAAAGGCTGGGTCTGTGCTTGGTAGGAGTCTGGACTCACTCAGGACTGTTTCGGAGAGACGCATGCAATGTAAGATGGAGGCCATCTTGGAATATACCAACCATCCTCTCCACAATATTCTGGCAGGACAGAGAAGCAGCTACAGGTGCAGCAAATGTCTCATCTAACTGCGCTGCAGAACAGAGTGGTTCAGGAGATCCTTTGTGCCCACTGCCATCAGGCTATACAACACCTCAGCCAAAGGAAGTGGACTAATCTAATTATTATTGTTTGTTTATTATGAACTGTCTTTTATTATTACCAACAATAAGCTAATGGACACATGATTTCCCCTACGGGATAAATAAAGTATCTATCTATCTATCTATACAGCTGTTATTTTCTGCCATTTAATAAACCAAACAATTATTCAATGAATCTACAAATAATCAATAATAATAATAATTGCTAGTTACAGGCCTTCATGTTTCAAGTTTATACTTAGTAAAATCCCCTCTTAGATTTTATTAGTGAGAGTTAACTGGTTAACACAGTTAGAAGCCAAAGCACCATTGCTATGGTTACCTGCACTTTAATGTGCTGTATTTTGCATGATTTACAACAGTGCATAAACTGTTGGCCAGA
>NW_019450796.1:0-779 GCF_002814215.2 Seriola lalandi dorsalis | reverse complement strand
GAGGAGGAGGAGGAGGAGGAGGAGGAGGAGCAGGGGGGGCAATGTGGCTTCACACCAGGCTGGAATTAGTATTCTCCTACTATTCCCCCGAGGACAGGCACACCCCCCACTCCCCTTTGTCCTCCTTTCGCGACACACACATGCTCAATATTTAGTTTCATCTGAAGTTGAGTTTCACCTTTAATTATCTACTGAAACTTTCTATTTATCAGTTCAGTTTGAACGTGTCAGCAGACCAATTCATTTAGTGACAGATCTCCAAGAAAAAAAAATAAAATCCTTCCTGCTGAGCTGAAGCTGTGGGGGTTTTTTACTTCCTGGATGTTTCCTTGACACCGGTTGTTTACAGTGATTTCACTACAGTGAACTCACAGGAACTTGAGTGAAAGTCTGTTATTATTTTATATTGTAGCCTCGCGTGTGTGACTGTAGTTGTAGGGTACTGACCACAGGACACTAATGAAACCTGGAGTCAACTATCAGGTTTCAAGTTTCTGCTCATTGTAACTTCATGTTGTCAAATAAACTAGTAGAAATTAAACACATAGATAAAAAAAAAAGACTTTTTAAACTACTGATGGAAACTATCTATTAAATGCAGGCTCTGGTCCTTTAAAGGAAAATTCTGCCACTGTACATATAAATAGTTTTTCCTCACCTCATACACACTCGATTAAAACTAAATATATATATATATATATATATATTTTTTTTTTTACAGAGAAATCATTTACAAAGACAATATCAAACAGGTTGCAGCGCGGCGAGCAGCTCGGCTC
>NW_019450795.1:0-827 GCF_002814215.2 Seriola lalandi dorsalis | reverse complement strand
GAGTACTGGACTTAGATTCATCAGGTGGATACATAGACCACTGTAACTGCTGGATGTGGAAAAAAGCAGCTGTTTACCAACATGTTCAACATATCAACCTGACAAGTGATGATATGTCAATGTTTTTTTAAGGCTTGTTTTTGCTGCTCCCGAGTGGACAAAAAGTGTACTTTATCTGTCTCTTTAAAGTCTGGCCGTCCTTTAAAGTCCCACGAGAATACGAGATAACAGAGCTAGACTGATTTCATCACCACATCTGTCAGACTTATGTCTGGCGCCTGTAGAAGACACTGTTATCTTGATGACCCAGTGTGCATTGTAATCAGGCAGCGCAGTTCTTTAGATATTGTATCATTCTCCAATAAGTGTAATCAGGTCCTAGTTTCTCTCCAGTATCAATTCCAAGAATCCACCAAAGGCAGCCTTGCTCATTTTCTGTTCATCAGGCATGCATGAGCCTTGATCTGGTCTTATCTTGTCCCACTTCCTTTGAACCTTTGCATTATGCTCTTTCATCTCAACATGAACAGTCAGACGAAAATACTCTGTTCATGATCACACAGCAGCGGAACTGCCCACAGTATAGGCTGTTATACCCTCTGACCAGCTGATATAAGGCCATATCAGTAGAATTATTATCTCTGAGCACATTCAACATTCATAATATATATATACACAGATACAAAAGAAGTTTTTGTCTCATCACCTGGAGTGTAATGATCAGATTTTAAGCATCTGCATAAGAATTTCAACACAATTAATATGTAACTTTAAATTTCAATCATTATTGATAAATGGTCCTGGACCAAAGAGAAATTCACAGAAGT
>NW_019450794.1:0-899 GCF_002814215.2 Seriola lalandi dorsalis | reverse complement strand
CTTTCCTGTCTGTCTCTCACTCTGCTTTCACAATAAAGGCAAAAATTCCCAAAAAACTAACAAACAAAATAATGAATCAAAGTGACATGAATAACAATCCATCCAATAGTTGCTGGGACATTACTCTCAAAACCACTTATGTGAGCCTCGTAGTGACTCTGGAGGAAAAGGCTGTGGTCACTAAAGTCAGTAGGGTACTACTTGTCTTATCTCATTGTTCCAAGGTGATATATTTTTATATTTTAGGTGGTTTATTTAGGTATTTCAGTCTTGTGGTGGATGGATGGACAGATGGATATTAACATCATAGAGCCGTGCTAAAAACAAGCGAACAAAAACAATCTCACTCACCAAATACTGCAGATTCCTCGGTTAAGTCCGCAGCAGAATCACTTCTGACTTGGCCAGACGCAGCACCAAACATAACTGGCAGCGAATGCAGGTGGAAAGACGAGCCGAGGATCACATTCTCTTCACTGCTCTCGTGACTCCTACTGGTTGAACAGACTGGGATCTTCAGGGGTGAACGTTGTGCCATGAGGTTCCACGTTGATTAGGCTCTCCCGGTCAAGCTCGTCACTGTCGGATGGTAAGGAGCAGCCGATGTGACTCCATGGCTACACGGCTGTCCATTCCCTCCACAGGCCAACGGTGAGCGTGCACATGGCGCAGTAAATAATCCCCTTTGCACTGGAAGACAAAGAGAGCACGGAAAAAAATAATGTGTCAGGAAACAATTATGTTAACTTTACACAGGGACATAACAAACGAATGCATATACACGGACACCTGCTATGAGGAGCTTTGGTCTCACATTGACCCCGAGTATTGCATAAGTTGTATAAGCACTAAAGCATTACATTTTCAAGTAGTTTGATAAAAACACGTTTTATAGTAAA
>NW_019450793.1:0-874 GCF_002814215.2 Seriola lalandi dorsalis | reverse complement strand
ATAACATCAATCTCTTTTTTTTTCCTAAGGCAAATTACTTCACAATGCAGAGCTCACACCTTGAGGCAATGCAATTAGTGTTAAGTAACCCCCTCATCAATACCTACAAATAAAGACATTTTAAACTTAGTCAATATATAAATTTAACATTATTGCAATTATTTCCATCATTACATTGAACATTACACCACAAACTAAATTCCTTAACTTTTGCATGAACTCTATAGGTCTACTGCAAGGCCCACAGGAAAAAAATAGTTAGAGATTAAAAGTTATAAGGGATTGATATTAAAAGGCTGCACTCAGACTCTGTAACAGTTCCACTGGTGGATCTTTTTTAAATCTGATTTCCATTATGTCAGAGCTCTGCTGAAGTGTCTCATACATATTTAGTTGTTTTCATCAGAAAAAAACAAAAAAAGCAGAGAATTTCCACTTATTTCATATTTGCAGGTACTACACACATATTTATGAGAAAAGGGCAGACTCTCAATTTGGATGCAAGATGCTGTTGCCTATCTCCTCTACTGAAAAGTGCTACCTTCATTTCAATCAGCTATTACCATTTGTTTATTTTGCAATGTCTAGTTATTGAGAAAGACATCATGTCTTCCTGGCTTCCGGTAGCAGATCTGTCACCATGGTAATGGGTAATGGAGTTCACAGAATAAACAGTATAAATTGCATTACTATTTCCTTTAATGCTGACTGACAGCCTTGAGATAGAAAATGCATTTTTTTTAAAAAAAGAAAACTGGGCAGAATGGGCAGTGCAAGCTTTATTGACTTATTCAGCAGAGATAAAACACAGGAAAAAAATCTCTGCTGTGATTCAATCTGAGGTCGGAGGGAGCAAGCTGGACTCCAGAGGCCC
>NW_019450792.1:0-813 GCF_002814215.2 Seriola lalandi dorsalis | reverse complement strand
CAAACTCAAACTTCCGGTACTCGCTTTCAAAGTAAAACGTTCTCCGTCGTGCCTCTATTGCAGTCGGTGGTTGATATAATAAAGCTTTTATTGTTAAGACCAAATGATATTTTTGTCGAATCACAATATGAGTGCATATTTGTTTATCACCGCTGTCTCTGCCTTTTCCCTACACTGGTAACAGCATGTTTACCATTATGGATGACCATGATTTCCAGTGTATTGAACATTACATGACTGCACGTTGGTAAAGTCAGCAACAATTTACATCACCTTGTTCCGGATTTGTTTGAACCCGTCCCCCCGTGCTGCCAAAGTCATCAAAACGATTAACCACTCAACAGTATGTCCTGTCATATGACACGTATTCATGTCATATGACATGCACACACCTGTCAGTGCTGTTTTTCTGCGTGCATCCACAGCGGCGTCACACTGTAACACTATAACGTGTTCACATAAGTGTGCAGTAAAAGATGATACATTTATGGTGGATAAGTTCAACTTTGTGGCATTTAATGACAAGATTGTAAATGTTACTTTGCAACAGACAAGAAGTCAAGGCTGAAAACTATAGTGCACATACAGCTGTTAAATGAGAAACCAGATGTTTATTGTGTGGACAAAAGAAAGATTCTTGTTATAAATCTATATAATCCCTGTAAAATACTTACAATAGAAGAACTGAAAAGGCCAGAACAAGGAAATAAGGTAATATGGTGTGGTGATTTCAATAATACATTGTGGGGAGGGAAGACAACAGACTATAAAGGGCAGAGAGTAAAGGAACTAATGGGGGAAAAAGGGTTAGTT
>NW_019450791.1:0-921 GCF_002814215.2 Seriola lalandi dorsalis | reverse complement strand
TTTGTTGTCTTCTTCTGATGAGATCCGTGTCATTCAGGCAATCCGTGATGGCGTGATAGAGGCGAGCATCAACCACGAGAAAGGTTTCGTCCAATCAAAAGAGACCATGGACATTTACGGCACCAGAGAGCCTCAGCTGGCTTTTCACCAGAGAATCTCCTTCTGCCTGGACATTCACAACATGTCTGTGAAGGTAACACACCTGGACACACACACCTCTGTACACACAACTGGACATCCACAACATGTCTGTGAAGGTAACACACCTGGACACACACCTGGACACCTGACTGAAGTGACCCTGTCTGTCTGTGTCTCCTTCAGGCCATGAGGTTTCCTCCCAAAGCTTACAACAAAGACCTGGAGTCAGCAGAGGTAAAACACACACACACACACACACACACACACACACACACACACACAGTTACAGGTCTAGTCCTGTCCTCTGACGTCTTAAATACATGTGTGTGTTTGTGTGTGTGGTGCGTTCAGGAGCGTCGGGAGCGGGAGCAGCAGGACCTGGAGTTCGCCAAAGAAATGGCTGAAGATGACGACGACAGCTTCCCATGATCCTCTGTCTGGACTTCCTGTGCAGACAGGAAGTAGTTCTGCGTGTGTGTCGGCACGCTGATGTTCGTAGATCACCTCTTACCCATAATCCCCCTCTCCTCTTTTCTCTCTGGTGTGTATTCTGCTGTGTAGCCTTTCATCTTCAGCTTGTTTTTTCTCTCTGAGACAAATAAAATTCTTTGACTTTGTTTACACTTGCTCTGTGTCTGTGGGTTTCTGGGTAATGTAGTCAGTGAGCTCCAGGTTGTAGATGATGGGCAGGTGAAACTGAACCCAACAACATCCTTCTGTGTGTCACCTGTTCGTCCAGCTGTTCACATCAGGAATAATTACATGTCTCGTTAAGACAGG
>NW_019450790.1:0-783 GCF_002814215.2 Seriola lalandi dorsalis | reverse complement strand
GTGATCCAATAGAAATTTAGCAGATTTCAGGTAAACAAACCAAATCCTGCAAGGTCAGATGGTGGGTCGAGGGGGGCGGGACCTGGTACATTTCTCTGTGGACTGGAGCTTTGATACTTTCACAGTATTAATATAGAAGCTAGACCTGCTTTATAATCAAACAACACATGGACATCTACCTTTATACTGTATGGGACCTTTAAGAGCAGCAAAACTATATGACTGAAAGGCGTAGCTAAAAAGGAAAGTCTTCAGTTTAGATTTATGGGACAATAGCATATGAGGACCTTTAATATGAATAGGCAATATTTTCCTGTGGCTTGGAGCATAAATGCTAAAGAATTTTCACCAGTTTTCGTGGAAACACGGAAAACTGAGCAGACAGCCTGTTGATGCCCAGAGGACCTGAGGGGTCAGGCTGGTTCATAGCTCACAAACATTAAGATTTTAAAATTTACTGGAAGCCGATGTAATGACCTCAGCAGAAGTGTTATATGGTTCTATTTCCTTTTTAGTTAAAACATTTTGAAGTAGCTGCAGACAATCGTTACCCTACACCCTGAGCCGTTTGTGAGCTTTTTTCAGACATGCATATTTAATTGCCAAGTTTGACAAATAAAAATAAAAGAGACAAGATCACCTGAAGAACCGTGCTGTTTTTAAACACCCTCTGGAGAAAGACAGATGGAGAGACGAAAATGGCACTGCATTATTAAAAGCAAGGGGATGTGTTGCACTGCCCAATTAAATTAATACAAATCTGACAGTTGAAAAAAAAAAAAA
>NW_019450789.1:0-848 GCF_002814215.2 Seriola lalandi dorsalis | reverse complement strand
GTCTTGTGGTCTCAGTCCTGTGGTCCAGGTCTTGTGGTCTCAGTCCTGTGGTCCAGGTCTTGTGGTCTCAGTCTGGATCATGTGTTTCAGGTGGACATGAACTTCATGAAGAAGATTCCTCCTGGAGCCGAGGCCTCAAACGTCCTGGTGGGCGAGGTCGACTTCCTGGAGCGACCCATCATCGCCTTCATTCGCCTGTCCCCCGCTGTGCTGCTGACCGGCCTCACCGAGGTCCCTGTGCCCACCAGGTAAACCCCGCCCCCAGGACCTGGTTCTGGATCAGACCTGAAGTCTGAATCTCTGATCGTACACGTGTGACTGAAGCTCTGACCAGCTTCGACAGGGGGTCAAAGGTCATCGTGTGTGTGTGTGTGTGTCCTGTTCAGGTTTCTCTTCCTGCTGCTCGGCCCGTTTGGAAAAGGTCCACAGTACCACGAGATCGGACGCTCCATCGCCACGCTGATGACAGACGAGGTGAGAGACCAGAAACAGGAAGTCTCAAACAGGAAGTCTGAAGGACGTCACAGAGACTAGTGGTTAAAAAGAACAAATAACAGGTTTTCATCAGCTGCTGTTTTATAGAGAAACTGTTTGTTCTCTCTCTCTCTCTCTCTCTCTCTCTCTCTGTCTTTCTGTCTCTCTCTCTGTCTCTCTCTCTCTCTCCCTCCCGTAGATCTTCCATGACGTGGCGTACAAAGCAAAGGACAGGAACGACCTGCTGTCGGGGATCGATGAGTTCCTGGACCAGGTGACCGTGCTGCCTCCAGGTGAATGGGACCCCAGCATCCGCATCGAACCCCCAAAGAGCGTCCCATCTCAGGTAAGACCTGCAGCGAGATCACCTGAGA
>NW_019450788.1:0-822 GCF_002814215.2 Seriola lalandi dorsalis | reverse complement strand
GCGTCGTGTGGCGTAGTGGTCTAAGCAGGCGCCCCATGTGTAGAGGCTACAGCCCTCGCTGCAGTCGGCCCCGGTTCAAGTCCTGCATCAGACGGCCCTCGCTGCATGTCATTCCCCCTCTCTCTGCCTCCCCATTTCCTGTCTCTCTCTACTATCCTGTCCAATAAAGGCACAAAAGCCCAAAAAAATATACTTTAAAAAAAAGAAAGAAAATGTAAAGCTACCTTTAGGCTACAGCCCGCTCTGTTAAGATGCATGACGAGATTTCAGTAGCTGCTGAAACCTGATACAGGTCATTAGTGGGATGAAATATCGCCTGCGGCCCCAGGAACAAAGTTGTGCAGATGCAGCCATAAGTGCTCACTAGTATTTTGTACCTTTATGGTGGTGATTTAATTTATGTTGGGGAAAAAAAATTCACAGGTGGAGCAGCAGCAAAATTCTTGCCCACCGCCTGGTGTCTGATACCAGGCAGTGGTGTCCCTGGAGTCTGACCGTGGACAAATTCCAACATCTGTCATTTCTCTTTCCTCAAATATGAAATTTCTTCTTGAATGTGCTGAAAAAGCATCTGATGCAACATTTAGAACATATCCCACTAAAATCCTCCATTATAAGCCAGTGCAATACATCCACATGAGCATGAGTGAAATGTATTCAGAGTATGGCATCAAAACCAGGTTAACGTATTCTCATAAAGAACCAGAGCTGCATTAATGAGCTCTACAGTAGAGAAGTCATCACATCCAGCCACATCTTCAGACCGCACTGACTGATCCAGATATGATATCAGTGAGCCGCTCCTGTAGCCAGATCTCAGTG
>NW_019450787.1:0-799 GCF_002814215.2 Seriola lalandi dorsalis | reverse complement strand
CAGAACAGTCATTAATCTACACCACTCCTTCGCACTAAATGATGCAATAAAATTGACGAGCTCACGTGGGGCAAACACAGAGCAGAGGTAGTTGGATAAAATACAATGAAAGTCTATTTGTTCTTTTGTGGAACTTTATTTTTGTAATATGCGTTGTTTGATGTCCTTTTTTGTTTTTTTTGTTTTTTTAAAAACCTCATGTAGGTATATTGTATAAACAGTATCTCACAGGTGCTTTGGAGATCAGGTCTCATATCTTATAGTAAGCAAGTAAGTCCTAACTGGCCAAATGGTCAAGATTCCTAACCAGTGAAATAACTGCTATCTCTTGATATTAAGGAGAAATCCAGAGGTGTCCTAACTTGCTTGCACCTGAGAGTGCAAGGCTTTTAAATATATACACGATACAGCACTATTGTAGTACTAAAATACATACATTGCCAGTGTCCACTTACGGCCTTTGATGTAAATGCATCATTGATAAATATAATTATTGGATTAAAGTTATGTATTAATATTTACATGTTTTTGCACCTATATACTCGATAAATTAGTTGCTTTTCTGCAGTTCAAATTCTACCACTGTCTAATATTTCAAACATAAATCATAAATCATAAAACTACAACATCATATGTTGTGTATGAGAACATGGTGAAACAGTGAGTGAGTTCTCACTGTTTCCCAGGAGGAATTACTCTTCTGCTAATAGTCAGTGTACAAAACTTCATCAGTAACTCAGTTGTTCTCTAAGGTAAGACTGGTTTTAATTTAACTTTAAGTTCGATTGCTGGGGGGATT
>NW_019450786.1:0-890 GCF_002814215.2 Seriola lalandi dorsalis | reverse complement strand
TACATTTACATTTACATTTACATTTACATTTACATTTAATCATTTGGCAGATGCTTTTATCCAAAATGACTTACAAGTGAGGGACATGACTAAAGCTTCGGTGCAGCAGGAGACCTTGTGTTAGTGCTAATTCCTACATCTGTTCGATAAGTGCAAGGGGATCAGGTAACAAAGTACTTGTAAAGTTGAGAGCTAGTTAGACATGTGTTAGAGGTGTTAGGAGAGGAGGTTTCTCTCTGATGAGAGGAGCCTTCAGGGCGCCCCTGCTCTGATAGCATTGTTAGCTTGTTCCTCCATCAGCGAACCACAGACTAGAACAGGCTGGACTGAGCATGTCTTCTGTGCAGGGATGGTGAATGACAGACCTCATTTCTTTAGAGGAACACAGTGGCTGAGAAGGAGCATGAGGCTGAATGATTGAGCTGAAGTAGATGGAGCCGACCCAGAAGTCTCTCTGAAGGCAGCATTAGTGACTTGACTTGGATTCTGGCAGGCACGGGTAGCCAGTGTAGATCCATGAGTCGCAGAACTTTTGTCGTTGAATGTAATCTGGTGTTTTGCAAAACTGTCCAATGACCTTGTTTTCTGTCAATAGTGTTAATTCCACGTTTCCCTTCGTGTCTGACTGACAAGTATCTCCATGCTTTCTCTCTCTCACTGTACAGCTGCTGATAAACCATATCATCAATACTTGGTTTCATAGTTTAACTTGGAATAGGTTATTTTCACGTCACATCGAACCAGTCGGACGTTATGACCCTGATGTTCACTGCTGCTACATTATCTTGCTAGTTGGAAAATGGTGGTTGTATATTACCCAGATGCTCTCAGCAGGAAACTGACCGCTGTAGTCATTTGTTCAAACTGTTAGCACAACCTGTGTTTCAGCT
>NW_019450785.1:0-844 GCF_002814215.2 Seriola lalandi dorsalis | reverse complement strand
CCGTTACGTTAATCTGATGGTTTTCAGTTCAGAGCTGTGACACAAAAAAACAGGTCCGACATGAGATGTTAAAATGCCATCAGGTTAATTTGTCTTACATTAACTTCACTCAGGAGAAACTGTCTCGTTACATTTAAAGGAGCTTTTTTGTAAGTTTTGCTATTGCTACATAGCCAATGTTAGCATTAGCAGCTGCCAAGAGTTTCAGCTGTTTACAATATAAGAACCATCTGAGTGGCACTAGTTCTTCAGGACAGTCTGGAGACTACAGTGACTCGGTATCGGAAAGTAACGAGATGGGTCAACCATTTCGGGGCTAGCTGGTTAGCATGCTAACTGCAGTGGCAAGAAAAGAAGTGATGGAGATAGAAGCAGAACAAGAGGGTTGATTTCCACCTCTGGAGACAGCTGTTGGTGAGTAAAGGAATAAAGATTGATGCTGAACTCACAATGTTTCTTCTAGACTGGTAAGTAACAGCTGGTAATGCTAACATTAGCTGTGTAGCGATAGCAAACCTTACAAATAGCTCCTTTAATGAGTCGTATTTATCAGCAAAGATCATGAAAAGAGACTGGATACTTTTTGTGACTTTTTCCACTGAGCACTTGATCCTAAAATCTCATTTTAATTTGAGTTTTTCCACCAAAAAAAAAATTATTTTTAAGCTAATTAACATTTTCCACCTGTTACTTTTGTGGTTTGTGCAGTTTAAGGCACAAAAACAACTCAGCCAGCGAATTCCACGTTTTTACCTTTTGAATTTTTTCCAGATTCCCACAGCCGCCATTCCTACATGATTAGCATGTTAGCGTTCCTTATTCAAATCACTGGTGGTTGCTAGCC
>NW_019450784.1:0-726 GCF_002814215.2 Seriola lalandi dorsalis | reverse complement strand
AAAGTACCTCAAATGAAAAAAAGACATTACAACATATACAACTTATCTTTATCCAGATTGATCTGCTGATTTTTTTTTTTTTTTTATGTAAAAAATAAAGGAATTCAACTCTCAAATTTTCAGGGTTACTTGTGGCTTTTCTATTTTTTCTGACTTTTATTTTCAACTTTGACGACTCATTTTATTTTCTACTGCTTCAGTCCGATACTGGACTGCACCAGAGGTGTAGGGTAAAGGTGTACAGTATCTTCTTAACAGCGGTTTTCCTCACCGCCTCGTCCAGGTGCTGCCGGTCCGGGTGGTCGTTGGGTGTGTGCTTCAGGATCTCCCTGAGCAGCAGTGGGTATTTCACCAGTCGGCTGCGGGGAATGTCCAGGAAGTTCCACAGGTCCAACTTCCTGCTGAAGGGCGACTGGAGACAGCGCTGCAAGAAGTCCTGGACCCGCCGGTCCTGCTTCTTCTGGTCCAACAAGGCCTTGGCCTTCACCTGGTTACTGCAGTACGGGGTGTAGGAGGACAGACAGGGCAGCTGCAGGGACACAAAGACAGAGACACGGTTACTACAGAGTGCAGGAGACGAGGAGATCTGAATCATGCAGACACTCAGTACGTTTGAATATGTGAAGAAAAGCACTCACTCACCCAGTCAGTCAGGATGTGTCCCACATGCTCTGTTGACCCGTCAGGTTTTCTGGCGTCTCTGAGGCGACTCAGCAGGTCTGAGGA
>NW_019450783.1:0-837 GCF_002814215.2 Seriola lalandi dorsalis | reverse complement strand
CGAACAGCCAGGAAACCAGAGTGGCTTGTTAGATTACCCATAACAAGAAGTGTAGGCCTAAGCCCCTGGTTATCATCCATACACTGTCCAGATCTGAATCAGTCAGTCAGTAACATTCTGGATTATAGGGCTGGTCCTGCTCTTGCAGTCCAGCCAAAAACACCCAATTTAACCTCATAACAAGACTTTAAGCATTTTTATATAACACTCCATCACTGAGCTGTATTAGTGCTGATATTAGTATTTGCATTGGTGCTGTATATCCTGCCTTCCTCTTGTTGCTGCTTTCCTATTGTTAGCAGGGCAAATTAATTTAGTGTAGGTGAATGTGTGACTGTGTGATTAGAAGCAACAGCTTTGTGCCACATGTGAATTGCTGAGAAAAGGCCAGTTCAATATGATGACTCAAAATTCATCAGGCTGGATGGCAGACAATATTCTCTGCTGCCTATTTATAATATATTACTCATGCAGCACTATTCAGTCCTTTCAGCGTGGCCCACACAATAGCTGAGATGGAATTCAAGAGGCTGGAATGAGCTGCAGAGGGAAAGCAATAGAGATGGATGGAGAAATAGAATTTACTGGTAAAGTGAAGGGAGATGCAGATATTACGCCGATGCACATATTAACTCAGCTCTTATTTTGTAGGATTTGTGTGTGTGTGTGTGTGTGTGTGTGTGTGTGTGTGTGTGTGTGTGTGTGTGTGTGTGTGTGTAGGTGGGTTTACTTTAGTCCACTTAGCATCTGAATCACAGCCCAGTGAGATAGATGAGAAACAGTGTGCTGTTCAATTATTCAGCAGAATATTAGTAGAGCACTGACAACTATTTTTTT
>NW_019450782.1:0-964 GCF_002814215.2 Seriola lalandi dorsalis | reverse complement strand
TTTTTTTTTTTCCAAAACAAACCATCGCTTACCGGATAGTCCAAGCAGGTTACAGGAAGATGTTAACAGAGATGTTCGAAAAAGAAATATGTCTTTATGAAATGGAGCTGGTCTCACAAATGGACAGTGATCCCTCACATTGTTTTTCTCTCCTGACAGCTAGGGGCAGACTAAGCATCACTAGTCTTTTGAACACCAGGCCTGGCAAAACAGTAAACCTCACAGGGATTTCCGTAGTTGTGACAGCGTCCAAACAAAAGTGCACACACAGCAAAACAAAGCCGGTTTGACTTATTCTGCCTTGATGGGAAGCTCCCTGATGAATGCAGGGAGAGACCATATTTCCTACTGGAGCAAATCTCTCAAGTGTTACAATATTAATGGCACCTGGAAGCCTATCAAACATTCGGATGGCACCGGTCCACCTTCCAGATTCTACACTGCAACTTTCATGCTGAAGTTAGAGGCACTTTTGACTTGTGTTTTGATGACCAAAAGCATGACTATTGAATCACTTGTTAAAAACTGTGTGCAAATGTGAGGATTTGTTGCCTTTTTGCTTTGTATCATTATAGACTCTGTTGGTTGAACAGACATGCTTGGCTCTGGGAGATTGCGGTGGCCCTTTTTTTTTCTATTAAGCTCTAAGCTAGAGCTGAAATTATTAGTCAATTAATTTTTCAGTTGATATAATGAAAATTAATCATAGTTTTAGTCATTTTTCAAGAGAAAAAGTGCCCAACTGGTTCCAGTTTCTCAGATGTGAGGATTTGATACTTTTCCATATCAAATATACTATATACAATACATACAGCACATACAAGACCTTGGACTCTTAAAAAAATTATAATGAGCATTTTCTTTTTTCTGATGTTTTATAGACAAAACAATTAATGGATTGTCAGAATAATCTGCATTTCGATTGATAATAGAAATATTTGAGGGTTGCAGGCCTGATTTAATC
>NW_019450781.1:0-1059 GCF_002814215.2 Seriola lalandi dorsalis | reverse complement strand
AATTAGCCTTGGGTTAGCCTTCGAGCAAGACGCACAGCTATGCTAACAATGTTGACGGGAGCATCTCAGAGATAAAAAGTTCGTTTTTTTCACAGTAAAATGATCAAATCATCTGTACTGTCTCGTTCCATCTGGAAGCTGAAAAATCAAATCTGCAATACAACGTCTGGCACATTTTACTGTGTGTTCAGACCCGTCGGGGTTCATGTAAATCCCAGTCTATGAATGAGTATGAGCTCCCATCATCTAATAACAACCACTGCCTTCACATTAAGAGAGGAACAGGAGCTGCAGCCAGTTTAATAAACTTAATAAAGCAGATGAATACAGCAGTACTTTCATTCAGCGATAAATGAAGCAGGCTGCTGTTAATTGTGTGTGGATGAGCTATAAATTACATCGCAAGTCTGGCAGTGCAACACAGAGCGTATGTAGTGTACGAGTCTTTTTTCTTTTGCCTAATTAGCTTTAACATAAATCGCTGTGACTCTGTTAGTCTCAAATATATGGAACAAAAACATTAACATGAGGGAAATGATGTTTAAGAGGAGATCAAATGGAAGATATTTGATTTCTATTAAGAAATAATGTCGTGTTTTCATACTTTTCTACCCTTAAATGAAGTAGAACCAAATAAACTGGACTCTCTTTCCTCCAGTGAGCTCACCACACCTTCATACAGTATGACCACACCGCTTCACACATCTTCTCACATGGCGTGATCTGCTGTTATGCATCAGACGGCGGCCGCCTCCTTCGGCGTACTTCATAAGGAGACGGTGAAGGAGGAAATGAGTGGAACGGGCCGCGGCGTCTCGTCTCATGTGGTCAGATTCCTGCTCAGCGGAGCAGGAAATGAAGCACTCACGTCTTCTTACAGTTAAGATTTATGGCCTCGCCGATTTGCTAATTAGCTGGTAAATAATCAGGAGTAATCCAATAAGGCAGAGAGTGGAGGGGCCTTATCACGGCTGTTTACCAGCTGAACGCTGAGATTTAATGGATTCCTCTATGAAAGGGACTGTTTTAGAAGTGTGTGTGTGTGTGTGTGTGTGTGTG
>NW_019450780.1:0-805 GCF_002814215.2 Seriola lalandi dorsalis | reverse complement strand
CTCTGTGAGTTTGTCGTAGCAGCACATGCACCAGTTCTCCACCCAAGCAGAACAAGAACCTCCGTCACCAGCTGCCGTCCAGAGACCTGCCTGCAGGCAGGGAAAGAAGAGGTGGGACCAGCTGGGGCAGCAAATGAACTTTACAAATAGATAACTGCACTATCAAGACCAATACTCCATATGAACTAAGCAAGGCGTGTGATTGGTTGCCACACAGTTTGTAAACAGAAGACTTTATTGTGGGTGAGGTGTAGCAGCAGACAAACATCTAAAAGAAACGTCAAAGCGGCTAAAAGATACGAATAACAACTTCCAGTCAGGACTTTCAGAATAAAATCAGAGCAGAGAGAGGATGCAGAGATGTGCGAGTTGGGCCTTTAGCCTGGAGTTGAAGTGACTTTGACAACTAATCATGTGATCACATGAATTCAACTAAATCTGTTTGGAGACTCATGAATCAGATGGTGGATTGTGATTCTACCCAGAAAGATATTCATATGATGTTCTGGTCAGACCGCTCACCTCTATCCAAATATTCAACCAACAATCGAGGAAACCATCAAATGGTTAACATTAGCAGGAAACAGTGGAATTGTTCAAACTCAACTAATAACCTTTTTGAAATGTTGCAACACTCTGTAAACTCTCTGTAGGTGGACCATCCAAATAAAGTGTCACTGTTGTTTTTGTGAACACAGTTGAACCTGCTGTCAGTGTAAAACAGGAGTCCCGGAGCAGCAGCGTCAGTGCTGCATCTGTGTCTGTAGTTTGCAGTTTGAGAAATGCCTCCCATACATGAAGACAG
>NW_019450779.1:0-795 GCF_002814215.2 Seriola lalandi dorsalis | reverse complement strand
ATTTATTCTTTGTGAGTTTTAAAGATTTACATCTGCCAGCCCTGGGCCCGTATTACACAAACTTCCTAACCGGAAGATCCTATCCTAACTGCTTGGTAACCATGGTTATTAGGGTTAGGATCTGATTGAAGAGAAAGGTACAGTAGCCCAGGTGGGTCAAGACAATGCTGAAGCCTGTGTTGTGTGACTTTTGAATTTATGTTGTGGCTTTTGCATTCGTTTTGTTGCTTTTGTATTTGTGTTGTGGCTTTTGTATTTGGGTTGTTGCTTTTGTATTTGTGTTGTGGCTTCTGCATTGTGTTGACCCGACTGGGCCACCATAGAAAAGTACAAATGAATAGTTCCTGAATCAATGTTCCTATACTAACTGAAGATAGGAAAAGTGTATTACACAAGCTTCCTAAATTCCCTTCATCTTAAACAAACTTTCCTAACTCTCTAACTTTAGCATAACTGCTGGACCATGTATTCACAACAGTTGAACTCAGTCATTCCCCTGCTTGACGGCCAATTGCAGCCAAGGGTGCTTCAAGCCACTATGTAAGGCCTGCACTCAGAACGGCATCTCTCTCTGATCCATCCAACCTCCCTGGGACACTTCGTAAAGGACAGAAAAACGCACCACCGCAATTATCAATATCTCCTCCACTGTGCATGGGAACAAATGTTTGATGAGAACAAAAGTTTACATGGTTGTGTTCTCTAAAGCGGAGCATTTCTACATTTCCATTGGTTGCCATTGAACTGTGTCAGAGCTCATTGCCATAAAGTTGCCTGGACTTCAACTTTTTCTGA
>NW_019450778.1:0-1167 GCF_002814215.2 Seriola lalandi dorsalis | reverse complement strand
AGTAATTATGCCTGTTATGGTTTGGCAGGTTCCACCTCCCTTTCCTTTTGTTTTCCCTGTTGTTTTTCCCTCCCTAATGAGTCTTGTTTGTTCCCAGTTTGTCTCTCTATCTGTCTGTGTGTATGTGTGTGTGTGTGTATGTGTGTGTCCTGCTGGGCGTGGCTTCCTGGTCTCTGTTCTCACCAGTGCACCTGCACACCTGCTACTCATCATCCAATCGACTCCACAAGAAGTGGTTCAGCTCCAGATCGTTCAGTCTGTTCATATGGAGCTGTGCTTTGGCCGGTCAGTTTGCACTGTCTTGTTTGTTGGGAGGGTTTGTAATCCTGTCTCTGCCTGTGCTGGAAACAGCCCCGCTGGTCATTTAGGTTCTGAAGACTTGCTGCTAAAATTCACCAGTGGTGCTGAACAGAATCTGAATGTCTTAAAGGGTTCTGCATAAATGAGACTCAGTAATGAATGACACCTGGAATTGAGCCAAAAATGAAGTGAACTCTGCAGCATTCACTTCATGAATTCAGAACTTTTCTTATATAACGATGTCTCTCCTGTCAATGAAAACCTGTCTGTCTGAGGGAGGTTTTGCAACAGTCCTCAGTGACCTGCAATGAAGGCTATAAGATTGACATTAATTATATAAGCAGTGTCTCTTATAGACCTCAGTGATGTTCAGCATGTCTCCTTAGAGGTTTGTGTCTCAATTATTCCTGCAGGGACTTTGTATCTAATTTAATACTGGATAAAATAAAATCTCTTTCTATAGAAGTTCTTATGTGGAAATATTATTGGTATTTTTCCATATTGTATGCTTACATGTAGGTAAAATAAAACATTGACATTTTTATGTGAAATATGTCTGCAGACATGGTTACATTTCAAAATTAATGAAAAATAAATTGATTCTTTCTTTTGGCTTTTAATAGAGAAAGCTTCACTCAATGAAATTCCTCAGGAAATCAACAACTGCTTATAAATTCAACACAGGCTAACTAAGCCACTTGCCAGAGAGAGAAACTCAATGTGAAATTGCAAACATTGGCATTAAACCCAAGTAATCAAATGAAAAACCAAGTCATCTTTGATTCAGATCTCAGTTTCGAGCCTCACATTAGGATTGTAACTAAGACTAAGCATTTTATCAACATCAATCATCAGTTAAATTGTGTC
>NW_019450777.1:0-938 GCF_002814215.2 Seriola lalandi dorsalis | reverse complement strand
TTTCTCTCCAGGTTTCAGGGCACTAGTTTCTATGAGATCTTTGAGACGGTACTTTTGTCTGAAAATTGATTTAGGTAAGATGATTCAAGGTAAACTTTGCAAATAGCTGCGTGTTAATAATTAATTGATTGATGATATCGGATTACACATTTCCTTGTGTCTAAGGCCTCAAGCCAGTGTCTTGTTGACCTATCGCTGAGTCTTACCTAGCACCCAGTTTCCAAACAACCAGCTCTTTTGTGATCTCTGAAACGCTGCTTCTACAGACATGCTCTTCTCTTTATCTGGGTAAGATGTTTAAATAGCACTAGAGTGAGTGATTCACCCACACAAGAATGAGGTGACAGGTGTGTATGTGGGTGGATGTGCACTTGCTTGCAGATGTGGGTATTCATCTGTGTTTTTTTTTTCAATTTTTTTACCTCTAGCACTTTGATCAAACTATTGCAAAAGTCTGTAAAGGTAGGTTCAGTCAGGCGGCTTGTGTAGTTTGTAATCGGCTTAACTCTGAGGGCTGACTTTACTCTTCAAGTTCATTCATCCCTTTTAACCCCAACTCCTTCATCCTGTGATCATTTAATTTGTTTAGTCCACATTACCGTAGCCTGTTTTGGTCTCGCTGTTGCCTTTCACGACTCTCTCTCTCTCTCCGCCACTGCTTTCATCACTGGAGATCTCCCATGTTGATATCCCTATGTTATTTGATACCGGCTTAATTTTTTTTTTTTTTGAATTGACTTGCTCCTGTGTGCTTTACATATCTGGCATGAAATCGAACAGCTGAAAAAAGACACAAGTGGAGAGAGGAGCCGGGTACATACTTCTTGGCCGGCATCCATGAAGTGCAAAGATTGCTAATCTGCTTGCACAGCCCGTTCCATTTCTCTTTTCCTTGACTTTGGAGCACTTGAGAAAAAGGGGCATCCTTCAGTGCTTTT
>NW_019450776.1:6895-7305 GCF_002814215.2 Seriola lalandi dorsalis | reverse complement strand
TAAATCCACAGGCAAAGTTTGAGGAAGTGCAAATAAAAAAAACTGCAAAATTTTTTTTATCAATGAGGAAAAACAAAGAAGGAAGAAGAAAAGCACGAGTACAGACTCAAAGCAGAAGCTGCCAGCGACACTCTGTCATTTCATTGTTTAACAAACACGAGACAAAAGGATGAACATGACAGACATCTGCCTTGTTAACGTTCTGCCCCACTGAGCAAAAAGTGGTCCAAAACACGTCAAAAAGACGTGATATCCGAACATCCAGAAGACGTTCTCAGAGGAGCCAGAATGAAAGTTTTTAATACGTCTTTCCCGGACGTTGTAAAGATGTCTTTTCTAGACGTTTTAAAGATGTCTTTTCTAGACGTTGTATAGATGTCATAAAAGTACGTGTTAAAGACGTGATATCC
>NW_019450776.1:0-812 GCF_002814215.2 Seriola lalandi dorsalis | reverse complement strand
ATAGACGTCCAGATTGTGGTCGGTCAGAACGTCTCATTTCAACTAGTTCTGTCTGTAAGTAGACGTCCAAAATTGGGCCAGGCTGGACTACTTCACTCAATGTCATTTATCGACTAGTTCTGGCTGTCATATAGACGTCCAGATTGTGGCCTGGACGGACGGACGTGATATCAACTAGAATTGGACGTCCACAGACGTTGCTTGCTCAGTGGGGCTGCTCTAACGTCACCGCCCTCCCCACAGGAGACCGAGCTGTCCATCATCATCACTTTTTAATTGCGCCCGATTGAGTTCAGCTGTTAACTGACAAACCGGGGATGACTTGATGTCATGCGGCTCTATAGGCTCTCGAGGGTGTCGGCCAGATGTTCGGGGAGTGCGGCCTGCATCTGTCTGCATGCAGGAGCTGCCACCGTGCCACAGGTAGCACAGTCCCACGCCTGGGAGTGGACGGCAAAACAAACAGTCCTCGGCTGCGAGTCCACAGGTCCAGCCAGACGCTGCTGCGGACACACAGTGTTACACTGTTTTCAAAAGGTATTTCTCTGGGATCACGTGATGTTGGCGGCTGATTGCACTTCATATGAAGTGAGGAATAAATGAGCAGCTAATGACAGAGTCACGCATCAAATGCTTCTGCTACGAGAAGGGGATGATTGTTTTAGCAGGAGTAGTTTATTCTTCACAGCACTCTGGTGTGGAACAGGTTAAAGACTTGCAGTTACAACAGACACATCCAAACTTCGGTGATACGGAAACTTACTGGACAAATCCACACACTCACAATATGTTCAGGTCAAAATGAACCATTT
>NW_019450775.1:0-796 GCF_002814215.2 Seriola lalandi dorsalis | reverse complement strand
GAGCGGTTGGACGAAAACACTTTGAGTACAAGGCCATTTAACAGCCTTCGAAGGACTCTGAGATCAAGAGAAACAAGATTCTGTTTTCTGAAACTACTGGACGCCTGATAGCCAATCAGTATCGAGAATTCTCAGTGACCAAGGTTAAAGTATAAAAGGGTTTATTATTTAATTGTTTTGTTTTTTATGCCGCCACTAACCAGAGCCAGAGCCAGAGGCAGAGTGTTTTCGGGTTGACCCTCCGTCCTCCGCACTTAAATTTGGCACAAACATTCACTTGGACTCAGGGGTGAACTTATAAGATTTTGTTGGCTTAAGGGTCAAAGGTCATGGTGAGCTCACGCTCTTGTGAATGCAATATACAGTATCAGGAACTCAGAAATTCATGCACTAATTATGACAATTTAACTCAAATGTCTATGAGGATATTAGATAATGACAGGATGATGACATTTTTTATCCAAAAGGTCAGAGGTCAACTTCACTGTGACATCAAAGTGTTCTGCAAAACCACTTCTGGTCATTATTCAATGCTGTAACTACAACCACAACGTGGTAATTCTAGTTCCTGTATGATCCTAAATGAGTCTCACTCTGTCTAAAATTCGGAGGAGTTTTTGAGATGATACGTTCATCAGAGTTTGACTGAGTTAAAACATTCATGATGATCATAAACATAGCACTCAGTACAGGAAGTGTGACAGGTGGATAGCGTCATGGTGCTGAGGTTTCCTGTGTGAAAGGACCTTTTCATGGGGCTAAAACAAGCTCAGTTAACTTCTGTTTTTCAGAAAAA
>NW_019450774.1:0-854 GCF_002814215.2 Seriola lalandi dorsalis | reverse complement strand
CTATAAATAATGTTCCCAGAGAAAGTAGTCAGCAACATTCAAAACTAAAGCTACACTTCACTCCAGGGTTCAACTTATTATCACTGTCCCTGATGCCAATAGGCTGATAACCTCCGTTTGCATGTGTTTGTCCTGGCCTGACCCAATATGGGTCAACACCTCGGGTGGGTCCAACGTGGGGGAATCCTCCATGAGCTCCAGATGACCGATTTATTCACAGAGGCGGTGTTTGGGCTCCAGCACAGCTGTACGTTATGGTTTACATGTACCTCTCACTCATAAATACCACAGGAGCTCCATGGGTGTCCATGGTTGACAGGCTGGGTAGATATGTCGAGGCATGGCTATTCACTGCCAGATAAGACACCATCTCGTTGCCCCATGTGCACCACCACCTGCACTAGGAAGCTTCGGAGCCAATCTGGTTGCATCTGAACAGACCCTTGAGCAAGCTGAGGTATTGGGTGTCTCAGCTCCATTTGTTAAGTTCTTGGACATGCCACAGGCTGGATACTTTGAGGCCGGGAGATTCCCAAGTCTCATTCCCTTCATGAGGGGATACATCGAAGTCCACAGACCGGATTTAAATGATCTGGTCATAAGCGACATATACCGAAACAGGAGGCTGAGGAAGCTTGGAAAGCTGTGGGCGAAGCTGATAATGTCTGAACTGTACAACCCGTCAGTCCAGAAACAGGGTCCGGTTCCGGAAGCGTTGACAAGAATAACAACACTCAAAGAGGGATATAATGCCCCGAGGAACGAGGATGAATCAGACGAAGAGGACGACTATTTCAATAACTGAGCCCAATACTGATAAGCCTCGTAATCTATTGCTAGCACGACTCGGCCTA
>NW_019450773.1:0-742 GCF_002814215.2 Seriola lalandi dorsalis | reverse complement strand
GCAGAACTAAATGTAAGAGGCTGCGTGTTTGTGTGTGTGTGTGTGTGTGTGTGTGTGTGTGTGTGTGTGTGTGTGTGACACACCAGTGTCTTCAGAAAATTTGTGTTTGGCTGATTGATCAGCGCTGACAAACAAGGTCTCACGACTGATGCATTATGCAAGACTGACATATCATCTGCAAGACAAACTTTAACTTTCACAGTATGAGCACCGTCCAGACAGAGAGCAGTTCACCAGAGTGCACTGACAAACACATTTAAAGTACATACACAGTAGTTAACAACAGTTAGGAAGGTGGAGAAATGCTCCTGGAATATTCATCCTGTCTCTGTTGTGCCTACAGTTTCCTCTGGGGATCACCAACCACACACTGAAGTGGGAGGGTGTATGGAGGGAGCTGGGCTGCCTGGCACGCAGCGCTTCCTTCGCCGTGCGGGAAGAGAGTGGACACTCGCTGAAATCTGCCCTCTCGGTACACCTGGACACTTTTCCTAGCTCACTTTTTGTTTAGTCTTTTTGTCTTATTTCTTTTTTATATTTGCCTTTGATGTAAATATTTTTAAGGAAAAGTTTCTTATCAAACCTTTGTCTCATGTTGCTTTTGTTTGCAGCACACTGTGTCAATTGATTCAAGGAATTCTGCCATTTTCCCCAGCAGAGGTGCCTTACTCCGGGTCAACCAGGTAAACTTTCACACCTGTGTCCATATGGATGCACATTAACCAAAGTGCGAATTATAAAA
>NW_019450772.1:0-957 GCF_002814215.2 Seriola lalandi dorsalis | reverse complement strand
AGCCTCACTAATTGGCTATCTGGCACGACAGATGACTTTTAATTGATTTGGATGAGCTGGTAATTGGAAGTCTTTGGGAAGCAACAGCTCACGAGCTCAACAAGGAATACCAGAGGGAAGAGGACAACAACGGAGAGAATAATAATTGTGTGGATGGTGTTACTCTAAAGGGCACCAGTTTGATTCCACAGACTGGTTTGAGGATATTTAAAAGGTAAGAATGGAGAAGTAACTCACTTTCTCACTTTCAGCAGTTGGGCTGAAAGTGCTTCTGAACAAAGCTTTAAATCCTTTGGTGCATCAATGGTGCAAATTCAAAAAAATGTGCAGGTTTTAAAAATTGCAGGAAAATAGTGACAGACAATTTCTTTCTTTTGCTGAATGGACTCTTGAATTGTTCTTCATGTCTTGCCTGGCTAAATAAAAGTAAAATAAAACACATCAAAAGCGCAAAAAATGGAATTGCCGAAAACCAAAACAAAAGTAGTGTTATTCACCCTGAAAAACATGGTGCAAATGCATGTAGAGAACATACAGCTACAAGTTATAGTGAATTACATCCATAGAGTGTGACAATGTGTATAATTTTAAGTGCAGTTTTCAAATGCATTCGTCTCATGTGGGGTGAAGTTTGTACTTTACTAAAAAATCACAGTGCTATTGGTGGATATTTCTCTTGATCTGTACTTCTGGTATTTTCTGTAATGTAATATCTTATGGTACAGCGCACTATGTTCTTAGGTTTTAACTGATAACATAACTAACAACAGAGGTGTAAAACCAGAGCTCAGACAGCATGCAAACTGCTGAAGAAAATAAAGTATTTCGTAGACGTGGCTAAGGTGAGGGAAAGTGTGTGGTCTAGGTTAAATACTGAAAAAGTCAAAACTTGTGAGAGAATACCCCCATTACTATGCATTTTGACTGTGAATGGCCACAGACTTTATTAGAGTAACT
>NW_019450770.1:0-783 GCF_002814215.2 Seriola lalandi dorsalis | reverse complement strand
CGTTGAGGTGCAATGAAAGGTCTCCTTTGAGCAGGAAGGTCTGTAATTGATTAAACCTAACTGGAAGTGATTAAGTGGTAGCCGAGATAAGAGTAGCTCATATTCAAAGCAATGGAGTGACGGTACTTCTTTTCCTTCCTTTAGTCGAGGATTGATAGGCCCATCCTGTATGAAAGATCCACTGTGGGTGCCACAGCAAGGCACTGCGGGTGCCACAGTGCCTTGCTGTGGGTGTCGGTGTATGGCTGCTTCAGAGGAACTGATTTCTTTTCATCCAGCGGATTTAACAGAAAGATTCTGGAGGAATTAAAGTTATAATTCTTAAGAGTTCCATGACATTAAACCCTGTTTTCATACTATTTATTGCCAGCAGTTCTGCAGCAATAGCCATTTAGTGTAATGTGCATTCTTAGACAACCTGCTTGGCAGTTTCCACCTTTCCCGCGTGGGATTCATATTCAGCGCGAGCAGGGACCAATGCGTTCATGTGCTTAAGCCCTTACTGTTCGTACTGTTGCAAAAAATGGTGATGAAATCAACAGAACTCCTCTTTTAAATCCGTGCTTTGGCAGGGCTTTAGGAATAATTCATTTAAAAAAAACAAGTACTTCAGATGAAAAATTAGTTGATTCATTGATTAGAAGATTGAAAGAAATGAAATGAAATGGCAGCTGTTTTGATCGTTGATGAATCATTTAGGACATGTTTTAGGTAGAACACCATCCTTCACCTCCACTAGTCTCTTTTTTAAGAAGCTCCTGCGTTTCTGTTTTATGTCATTGT
>NW_019450768.1:0-1086 GCF_002814215.2 Seriola lalandi dorsalis | reverse complement strand
AGCAGCTTCTGCTGCAGGGGGAAACTCTCTCCCTCCGAGCCGCCGCTCTGAGCCGCCATCCGGTCGCCGTACACCTCCGACAGAACCCGCGCAACCTGAGGGAGGCTGACCCGAGACGCTGAAACAACCCGAGGACAAGAAGCGCGTCAGTCAATCAGCTGTTTACACTTAAACATAATCTGTAAATGACTTTAACATCAGCAGGACGATCGCGCTGATGCAGCTCTAAGAGACTCACAACTCAGCGATTAATCTGTCAAGAAGGTTTTCATGGCCGTCGCAGCTTTACTCACCTTTAGTTTCAGCTTTTGAATCGGTCGCTTTCTTTCTCTCGTCCGACTCCACAATCTCCACCGCTCTCCTGGAAAACAAAAACAAAATCCACCTGTTTAACACGATGTGGTCTGATCAGATCTATGGAGGTAATTCATGTTTCAGATCTCTGTGTCTGTAAGATCATTATAAAATACTGTGAGAAATTAACGTCTCATTAAGATGCTCCAGACAAATCAAACTGAATCTATTCTGGATGTTTGATTATAAAAGCTTTAAAACCGAGAGACGTCTCGTGTTCAGAGAGAAAAGCAGGAGCTGATGTTTTAACCAGCAGAAACAACATGGAGCTGCTTTGTGAAATATTTACCTGCAGATGTCCAGAGCCTTCCTGGCGTCTCCCGACACCGCCGACACTTTTCTGGCACAGAACTGAACGGCCGAGGCGTCGAGGATCCCGTCGGCCGACGCCTGAGGAGGAACACGGATCACAAATTAATACAAAACCATCAGAGTCTCACACACACACGTCGTTTTATCTTATTCGCCGTGTTCATCTCCCTCTCTGACGGCGTTGTGTTTACCTGAGCGAGTCTGTCCTGGACGATGGCGGTGAGCTCCTGTCGGCTGTAGGGAGGGAAGTGTAACAGCAGGGGGCGGCAGTGAGGCCGAGCCTGCAGCCGGGGCAGGATCCGGTCCGTCAGATCCAGAGCGTTGGCAATACCTGCACAAATACACAGCGAGGTCACAACAGTGTTTATGATTGTTATCAAAAAAAATTTAAAATAAGAAAAATCAAAGAAGCATTTAAAA
>NW_019450767.1:0-866 GCF_002814215.2 Seriola lalandi dorsalis | reverse complement strand
GTATACTCAAGTGAGCAGATGCACTGATGCAGTACAGATCTATTTTAATATGAACCAAGTACACAATCTGAACAATATTTAGTGAAAAATATATAAATTGCTAATAATTACATGTACAAAGTGAATATTGAATTTATGAGAAATACAAACTTTAGATTTTTCATAATTTTTTGCTGTTTGAAACTTTTTACTTCTGCATTTTAACAGAGCCCCTGCTCTACAGTAGGCCTACTATCAGTTTCTATGAAAAAGATGAATTAAGTATTGAAACAACTATTTCACATGGTCCACGAAGTAGCTGTTCTTGGGGTTTTTTGTCAGCCACATGACGTGACCTTCACCGGGTAGATGGAGTTTGCCCTGTTGTTGTGCAATTATTGCAATATTTCTGAGCACTTTAACGGATTATGCATGTTGTCTTAATGATCTTATGACCAAAAGGTGTAGGTGTAACAATGCATGCTGGGAAGTCTGTTAAAATGCTAGTTTTGTTTCTTTAAAAGCTTAATGTAATGAGTTGACTGAGTGATCTCTCAGCAGTTCATTCATGCAAATAGTCGTTCAAAGTTGAATTAATTTGAAATAAACAAAAGGTATATATTTAGATTAAACGCATGAGAAAGGATTAGTTGATTTCACTAAATTACTGTACAGCATTTTACAGTGTATTATAAGATAGGTATTGGATTTGTGTTGCAATTGAACTTTGAACGTCTCCAGCCAACAAGGATGTTTTGTCAAAGTGCACAGAAAAATGAAACTCTACATAATCATTCGGTTACAACTGGGCAAACTCCACCTACTAATTAAGATTGTGTGATATGTTTTCTCAACTACTGTTTCTATGGTCAAGAATGAACATTGAA
>NW_019450766.1:0-783 GCF_002814215.2 Seriola lalandi dorsalis | reverse complement strand
AAAGAGTCAGCTAAACGTGTGAAAGCCAGAATAATGCTGTTATTCACTGCTGTGACGGCTGAGTTGGCTAACGTTCGCAGCCTTAGTTTCATTTTCAGTAGTTCGTTGTTATGTAATGCTAATAATTAAGCTAATACAGTTCAGCTGCAGTTCCTGCGAGTTTTTGAAACTGCTGATCTCCTGGGATTTACACACACAATAGGCACCAGAGTTTACTAAGAATAGTGCCAGAAACAAAAACTGTCCAGTGAGCAGCAGCTCTGTGAACACAGAGAGAGAGAGAGAGAGAGAGAGAGAGGTCAGATGAGAATGGACAGACCGGTTGCAGCTGACAGAAAGACTACGGTCACTCAGATAACCACTCTTTACAACTGTGGTGAGCAGAAAAGCCACAGAGGGAACTACACATCCAACCTTGAGGTGGATGGACCACAACAGCAGAAGACTACGTCAGGTTCCACTTCCTGTAACAAAGAACAGAAACCGGTGGCTGCAGTGGATACAGACACACCAACACTGGACCCTTGAAGACTGGAGAAATTTAGTCTGGTCTGATGAATGTGGATTTGTGCTGATGCAGCAGATGGTCGGGTCAAAGTTTGAATCCATGGACCCAACCTGCCTTGTATGAATCCATGGACCCAACCTGCCTTGTATCAACAGTCCAGGCTGCTGGTGGTGTAATGGTTTTGGGGATGTTTTTTTGTCACATACAAATCAGTCTTGGTCTGAGTGTCACAGTCTCTCTGAGTATTGTTGCTGACCATGTTCATCCCTTCATGG
>NW_019450765.1:0-960 GCF_002814215.2 Seriola lalandi dorsalis | reverse complement strand
TATAGTTAGGCATAAAAAGTCAGAAAATTGTCATAGTATAGTAAGTCATAAAAACGTCATACTATAGTAAGGCGTAAAAATGTCATATAATGAGGCATGGAAAGTCCTAAAAACATCATAGTACAGTAAACCATAAAAAGTGATAAAAATGTCATAGTATAGTATGGCATAAATATGTCATAGTATAGTAAAGCATAAAAAGTCAGAAAAAATGTCATAGTATAGTAAGGCAAAAAATACAAAAAAAACATCATAGTATGGTAAGGTGTAAAAATGTCATTATAGTTAGGCATAAAAAGTCAGAAAATTGTCATAGTATAGTAATTCATAAAAACGTCATAGTATAGTAAGGCATAAAAAGTCATAAAAACATCATAGTAAGGTAAGGCATAAAAAGTGAGAAAAATGTCATAGTATAGTACAGCATAAAACCATTATAGTATAGTAAGGCATAAATACGTCATACTATAGTAAGGCAGAAAAAGTAATAAAAACGTCATAGTATAGTAAGTCATAAAAACCTCATAGTATAGTAAGGCATAAAAAGACAAAAAAAACGTTATAGTATATAAAAGCAAAGAAATGTCATAGCACAGAGCATAAAAAGTCAAAAAAACGATGTAGTATAGTAAGGCAAAAAAAATGATTCATCATAAAAAGAACCCACGCAGGCACAGGGAGAACATGCAAACTCCACACAGAAGGGCCCCAGGTCCAGGGTTCGAAATCCTGAACCCTCTTAGCTTGCTCGTTAATGCTAGCTAACATGGTTAAATAATATTAGTTGCCACTTATCTTTTGACATTACGTACTACTGTGACATTTTCACATGACATGAACCTTCAGATAGCACCCATCCTTTCAGTCAATCAAATGCTAGCATGCCTAAATCGGTTGTCTTGGAGACGTAGCCTCTTGGAGGGCACGTTGGAATGATCTAATATGACATCACTCCAAACA